>NC_060121.1:845214533-845517564 GCF_021461395.2 Schistocerca americana
TCGCAGTTTTTACGAATTCTCAGCGATAAAAGCCAACTATCGAAATCATCTTTTGGGAAGACTGGCGTGTTGGTGTTAGAGCGTGTCTAGCCCCCAATTTTCTGCTGACGCGAATCAAAGACGAGCTTAAAATTAATGAGGAGGAGGTTAGGTCGTGTGTCACGAAATCAAGAGAAGCTCGCATACCGAGCAGGATGGGCCTGGTGCACAAAGCTGTCTACGACATAGTGGCCTTAATAATAGAGACTGTCACCTTACACACAGCCCCGTGAGTTGGAGTTGGCACCGCAGCGCGAAAATGATATATTACAGTCCTTCCGAGAGACCTCGGCAGTAAAGATCGGCCAACAGGCGACTGCTAAATAAAGCGCGGAGGAACGCAGGAGTGGAAGGCATTTCCCGGAGGCCCTGCTGTCAGCGCGGCACCGCTTGCTGTGTTGAGGAGCGGCGTGGAGCGGTTCCGCCAGCTGGCAGCGGCTCACCGTGCCGGGCCCAGATGACGGGGTATGCAGGCCAAAGAGCAAGTCCAGCCTCCAGGCGGCGGTCAAAAGTGTAGGGGACGAAGAATTTCTTCTAGACAACCGTGGGTACGGAATGCACCCATCTGCAGCTCTGGCCGTAAAACAACTGACAACCGCGCAAATGTTTGTCCGGGAAGAGAACGTGTTTGGGTGTGCGTATCAGTGAGGTTTCGTCTGACTAATTTTCTGCTCTATTTCTCGAGATTATTAGCATTATTATTATTATTATTATTATTATTATTATTATTTTGTTGTTGTTGTGGTCTTCAGTCTTGAGACAGGTTTGATGCAGCTCTCCATGCTACCCTATCCTGTGCAAGTTTCTTCAGCTCCCAGTACCTACTGCAGCCTACATCCTTCTGAATCTGTTTAGTGTATTCATCTCTTGGTCTCCCTCTGCGATTTTTACCCTCCACGCTCCCCTCCAATACTAAATTGGTGATCCCTTGATGCCTTAGAACATGTCCTACCAAGAAGAAGGGACCCCTTCTTCTTGTCAAGTTGTGCCACAAACTCCTCTTCTCCCCAATTCTGTTCAATACCTCCTCATTACTTATGTGATCTGCCCATCTAATCTTCAGCATTCTTCTGTAGCACCACATTTCGAAAGCTTCTATTCTATTATTGTCTAAACTATTCATCGTCCATGTTCCACTTCCATACATGGCTACACTCCATACAAATACTTTCAGAAACGACTTCCTCACACTTAAATCTGTACTCGATGTTAACAAATTTCTGTTCTTCAGAAACGCTTTCCTTGCCATTGCCAGTCTACATATCATATCCTCTCTACTCCGACCATCATAAGTTATTTTGCTCCCCAAATAGCAAAACTCCTTTACTACTTTGTGTCTTATTTCCTAATCTGATTCCCTCAGCATCACTCGACTTAATTCGACTACATTCCATTATCCACATTTTGCTTTTGTTGATGTACATATTATATCCTCCTTTCAAGACCCTGTCCATTCCGTTCAGCTGCTCTTCCAATTCCTTTGCTCTCTCTGACTGAATTACAATGTCATCGGCGAACCTCAAAGTTTTTATTTCTTCTCCATGAATTTTAATACCTACTCCGAATTTTTCTTTTGTTTCCTTTACTGCTTGCTCAATGTACAGATTGAATAACATCGGGGATAGGCTACAACCCTGTCTCACTCCCTTCCCAACCACTGCTTCCCTTTCATGCCCCTCGACTCTCATAACTGCCATCTGGTTTCTGTACAAATTGTAAATAGCCTTTCGCTACCTGTATTTTACCCTTGCCACCTTCAGAATTTGAAAGAGAGTATTCAAGTCAACATTTTCAAAAGCTTTCTCTAAGTCTACAAATGCTAGAAACGTAGGTTTGCCTTTCCTTAATCTTCCTTCTAAGATAAGTCGTAAGGTTAGTATTGCCTCACGTGTTCCAACATTTCTACGGAATCGCAAACTGATCTTCCCCGAGGTCGGCTTCTACCAGTTTTTCCATTCGTCTGTAAATAATTCGTGTTAGTATTTTGCAGCCGTGGCTTATTAAACTAATAGTTCGGTAATTTTCACATTAGTCAACACCTGCTTTCTTTGGGATTGGGATTATTATATTCTTTTTGAAGTCTGAGCGTATTTCGCCTGTCTCATACATCTTGCTCACCAGATGGTAGAGTTTTGTCAGGACTGGCTCTCCCAAGGCTCTCAGTAGTTCTAATGGAATGTTGTGTACTCCCGGGGCCTTGTTTCGACTTAGATCTTTCAGTACTCTGTCAAACTCTTCACGTAGTATCGTATCTCCCATTTCATCTTCATCTACATTCTCTTCCACTGTAACCTCCCCGTAAAAATACAAAAATGATAAGAATTGAATATAATTGCGAATAGTGCCAAATGTTAGCTTTCCACAGTAACAAAACTCAATGATAATAAAAATGTGCGAAAATGTTAAGCCCCCACAAAATTAACGTTAAGGTGAACCTGATAAATTTTATAAGGGCTGCTGCGCTGACCTTAGGCCCTGTGCAATAGTTAATCTGATAAATTGATTCTGAGAGCAAAGCATAGGAAATATTGTTTCAATTGGAATGATTATTTTCTTAAAACGATTGCTTTGAAAACAAAATTATTATTGGGGCATTTCTTGAACAAATTAATTAAAATTAACATACATTACATTATCAGATGTGCGCAATGCTGCTTCATTACCTTATTTAACAATATACCTCGTCCCGAACCTTGACCAGAGACCCATGTCGACGCCCGCCGACTCCTCACATACAACTCCGACTCGCAACTGAGTCCAACACGCAACAGCGTCCAACTCTGAACTACATGCTCTCGCGACTCGCTACGTACAACTACCTTCTCGCAACTGTACTCTCGCGCGGTCAAGCGCAGACTAGCAACGATAAATAACTCTCTGGTCAGAGATTCTGTCATGCCTCGCCATCGCTGCTACTGAATACATACGTGTTTCACCATTTCTGAAAAATTGTCCTCAAAAACATCGCCCTTGTATAGACCCTCTATATACTCCTTCCACCTTCCTGCTTTCCCTTCTTTGCTTAGAACTGGGTTTCCTTCCGAGCTCTTGATATTCATGCAAGTGGTTCTCTTTTCTCCAAAGGTCTCCTTAATTTTCCTGTAGGCAGTATCTATCTTACCCTAGTGAGATAAGACTCTACATCCTTACATTTGTCCTCTAGCCATCCCTGCTTAGCAATTTTGCACTTCCTGTCAGTCTCATTTTTGAGACGTTTTTATTACTTTTTTCCTGCTTCATTTACTGCATTTTTGTATTGCCCTATGCACATATCAGAAACTAAAACACTTGGCTTTTAGATTTCTTCATTAACAACATTACAGCTACAGTACAGCATGTCGACTACATTACGGCAGTGTTATTTCTGCACTGCAGTTTATTATCTTCACAAATTAATGGCAGCACGGTAATTTTAGTGTAGTTAATTTAATAGGTAAGCTGTACCCAATGAACATTACAGAAAACTGGCTTCCAACGTAATGAGCAATGAATAGGAATTCAAAGTATGCCTGGCTTTGATTGTTAAGCTGAAAGTATTATCTTCACCTCCTTAGCATAACGCGTATTAGGTGTGGCATGGTAGTTTAATTGCACACCATTCCGCGTGTTCGTCGCAGATGGGCTGTCGTTTTATGGCCTTAGCTCCACACGGTGCTTTTACGACTGGTGGTCATTTCGAAAATTTTGCCTTAGTCGAGGCCCCTCTAGTCGGGCCTAATCTTAACAGGCTGTTTTTCTCCAACCTGTAAAATACGTGATGCAAGTTTGAAAAAGGCTTACCAGTGTTAAGGAACGCTGAAATGGCACAGCTTGTGGCGAGTTGTGAGCTGTAACGTGCTGGGAAGTATAATTGGACGTTTGCACCAGAAAATACACTTACTTGGAAACATCAGTTCAAATGAATTACCATTAAAATTCAGATATTTCACTTAGCTTTTTATCAAAAAAAGATATCTCATGGGAGCAGAATGAATGCCTCTTACAGCTCAAAAATTTTTTGAAAAATGCAGAGGTTGAGAATGCTGCTTAGTGAGTAATATTAATTTAGCGAAGAGACTTCCCTGTTAAAACAGTATTGAACCAAATGAGCAACAACTTAAAAACATTGAGATATCAATAACATAATTACAGGAAGTATGTAAAGGCGAAATTTAATTAGCTGTAGTGTTCGCTGTCCCCTGGTTCCATCTGTTTCAGAAAAACAGTATTAAAGCAGAGAAAAAAATTAGACATATTGATGAGGAAAAGCATTCAGGAAGGTTTAAGAACTGGCTCAGATCAACCAGTGAGCCATCACACCCAACGATTACAACAAGTGGACACAGTACGGATTCGGAAGGAGGACGGTTCAAACCCGCGTCCGGCCATCCGGATTTGGGTTTTCAGCAATTTCTCTAAATCGTTTCAGGCAAATGCCGGAATGGTTCCTTTGAAAGGGCACGGCCGATTTCCTTCCCTAATCCGATGGTACCGATGACCTCGCTACGCTATTTGGTCCCCTCCCCTAAATCAACCAACCAACCAACCAACCAACCCAAAACAACTTATAAGTACGATTAAGAAAGTGGGACCCCAGCTATTTCACTAACAAGTGTGCTCAAAATACTGAACTTCAAAGTCCAAGAATCGTGAACTTCAAGGAAATGTCCATATTGTGTTGAGAAATTTAAAACTGACGATTATTGGTCAAATAAAATGCGCATTAAAAATTTTTCTGTTTAAACAAATCAGCAACATTAAAACCGGTACCAGTGACTTAGTGACTGAAAGACTCAGGTGCCTCATTAATGAACTTAAGAAATACATGAATAAATCAGTACGTAAATAAATAAAAACCTAGGAACCCGTATTTTACCCTTGCACTGTACTCGTCTAGCAGACACTTGTTAAGATTAGATTAGATTTACTTTCATTCCAATTGATCCGTAGTGAGGAGGTCCTCCAGGATGTGGAACATGTCAGAAAAACAACAATACTTGACAAATATTTAAACTAAAACAAATAAGCTAATGTACCATTCCACAGGTCCCAAGTGGAATGATCGTCATTTTTTAATGAACACTAAGAGTCATTTTACAAATACTATTGCACTGAATTTAAAATAAAAAAGTTTTATATTTATTTATAAGGTAAGAAACATGTAATACAACTACTGTAATACTTATTTACAATGAACACATTACTGCACTGAAATGGTGCAGAAGTTAGATTATACTTACACACACACACACACACACACACACACACACACACACACACACACACACACACACACACACACAAATTTTCAGTGAACACATTACTGCACTGAAATTGTGCAGAAGTTATGTTGTACTTATATACAAATCAGTTGGTTTTCCTCAGAAATTCATCAATGGAGTAGAAGGAGTTGGCCACCAATAAATTCTTTAGGCTTCTCTTAAACTGAATTTCATTGGTTGTTAAGCTTTTTATGGCTGCTGGCAAGTTATTGAAAATGTGTGTTCCTGAATAATGCACACCTTTTTGTACAAGACTAAGTGACTTTAAATCCTTGTGAAGATTATTCTTATTTCTAGTATTGATTCCATGAATTGAGCTGTTGGTTTGAAAAAGTGATATATTTTTAATGACAAATTTCATTAAGGAATAAATATATTGGGAAGCTGTAGTTAGTATCCCTAGTTCCCTAAACAGGCTTCTGCAGGATGTTCTTGAGTTCACACCACATATAATTCTTACTGCACGTTTTTGTGCCCGGAAAACTTTAGCTTGGCTTGATGAATTACCCCAGAAAATAATCCCATATGACATTATGGAATGAAAGTAAGCATAGTATGCCAGCTTTTTCATTTTTATATCCCCTATGTCTGACAAAATTCGCATTGCAAACAGAGATTTGTTAAGACGCTTCAGCAGTTCTGTGGTGTGCTCCTCCCAGTTGAATTTATTATCAAGCTGTAATCCCAAGAATTTAACACCGTCCACTTCTTCTATCTTCTTGTCATCATATGTTAGACATATACTCTTGGGACACCCCTTACAAGTTCTGAACTGCATGTAGTGTGTTTTTTCAAAGTTTAGTGACAAAGAATTGGCTAGGAACCAGTGATTAATGTCTACAAATATTTTATTGGCTGATCTTTCTAAGACTACACTTGATTTGCTATTTATTGCAATGTTTGTATCTTCAGCAAACAAAACAAACTTGGCATCTGGTAATGTTACTGATGAAAGGTCATTGATATACACAAGAAAAAGTAAGGGCCCCAAGGCATGCACACTAAAAGGCAAGCGCTACCGTTGCACGTCGGTAAAATAACGCAGTAACATTGCTGCTAGTACACCTCCCTTTCAAGTGAGTGCGCCTGGCAACTGAGAACAAGCAGGCCATAGGACCAAGGAAGAAGCTCACGTAACATACCCATATGCGTTCGCTATTGCACTCTACCCGTATACCCACGGACCAAGCTGAAAAGGCGAACCACGGCGTGTTGGAACTCCAGCGTGATGCTTCTCAGACAAGTGAGCTTAGGAGTCCAAGATCCACTCGCAAGACGGCGAAGTGCCAAGAAATGCTGGTAGGTTCACAGCGCCACGGAATGACCAATCGCGACTGCTCAGGAACTTTCTTCTTCCTAGCGGCAAGACGGAACTGACTAAGAGATAAAGCAGCTCGGTATCAAAGTCACCACGCGCGCCCGCTGGAGAGAAGCCAAAGATGTAGCGTCGCACTTTCGATGAGCAATCAACAGTTTAAACGGTACACTTCCGCTGTGGTAGCATGCCACGGTGCTTAGTACGAACGCGAAATTACGTACTTCATTTACGTACATGTATTCGGTACGAGACTAACTTCTGCAAACATTAACAATAGCGATCAGATGGTTTACCCTTAAGGAACATTTTTATTCTACAGTGTGTTGAAAAAGGGAAACTTTCATAAGGGAGCACCTTGATAGAGCGACTAATATTAGGAGAGTGAATGTACCGTGTGGCTATAACTAAACTTTCCGTATTTAATACGTCATAACACGAAAACTAATTACGATTAGATTACCAAACTTCGTAGCATTAATTTTCAGAATATGGGGTGCATGATTTTAATGCGTCACAACGCCACAATCCAGTTCCAACTATAGTCACCAGGTCCCGTGATCAGTCATCGTGATACAGCTGACCAGTCTCCGTACACTTGTTGACGTGTCAACATGAGTTTGGACAAAAGGAGCAGGGCATTATTGGCGAAGCTCTATTAGCAAAGCGACAGTAATGCTCCAGCTGTAGTTCCAGAATACTGCCGTCTGAAAAGATCACTGAAGGGTCCTCTTTCTCCACCTGCTGTGCGGAGCATGATGAAGTAGTTCGAATCAACAAGAAATTTAGGAATTTGTGGTACGGGTTTACGGGACCAAACTGCTGAGGTCATCTATCTTAAACTAACTTACGCTATGCACAACACACACACCCATGCCCGACGTAGGACTCGAACCTACGACGGGGGGAGGCGTGCGGACAGTGGTAAGGCGCCTCAGACTGCGCGCCAATCAACAGGAGAACTGGCCGTCGCTCCGGGAAGAGGCCGATGATCGGTTGCACCGCAGGTGATGGATGAAATCGCTGTTGCTGTCGCAGACAACGCTGAGCGAAATTCCCGGCAGACAACGCTGAGCGAAATTCCCGGCAGACAACGCTGAGCGAAATTCCCGATCGTCAGGCAGTGCGCATGATGTGTCACGACTGTTGAACATCCCATGGCCCACTGCACGGAAGGTGCTTCGAAATATTCTCAAATGGTATCCGCACAAGATCGACATCATACAGCACGTTGCACCACAAGATGCACAACGACATGTTGACTTGGCACTCCACATTCTCGCAAGGATTGAAGTTGACGAGGACGGGCCCTGGACCATCCTGTGGACAGACGATGCTCATTTATCTCTGACGGGTAGGTGAACACACAGAACTGCCAAGTGTGGGGATTTTCACCTCCAGTCACTGTGCATGAAGTTCCTGTGTATGGTGAACGTGTCACCGTATGGTGTGGCTTCACGTCTACATTCATAATCTCCCATTTTTTGTTGAACAGGTTGGCGATCAAGAACCAAAGACGTGCAGCGTGACTGGCTAGCGTTACTATGATATGCTTCGCCAGCATGTCACAGCTTTCCAACAGGAGAGACGCATTGAACTCAACAGTTTTCATGCAAGATGGGGCCCCACCGCACATCGCTCGTGGAGCTCACCTTCTCTGAAACACACTTGAAAACGATCGAATTATGAGCCGATCGTTTCCAAATGCTTGGCTGGCACTATCACCTGACCTCAATCTCTGTGATTTCTGGTTGTGGGGCTACCTGAAGAACAGGGCTTACCAGGGAAAGTGCGGCATACCTACAAACATGCTTCGTTCCGCTGTGCAGAATGCAATCCTGCATATTCAGACTCTTCTGGTCACTGATGGCCGCCATATTGAGCCCATTTTGTAGCAGTAATGGTACAGGTATGTAATGGGAAGATGTAACGTAGCAGCACATTAAAAATCTTTCAATTGAACCGATTCTGCATTATTTCTGTTCCCCGTGTCCTTGACATTAATGCTACCAAATTTCGTACTCGTACGGTAATTACCGGGTGATCAAAAAGTCCGTATGAATTTGAAAACTTAATAAACCACGGAATAATGTAGGTAAAGAGGTAAAAATTGACACACATGCTTGGAATGACATGGTGTTTTATTAAAACAAAAAAAGTTGACAATATGTCCGACAGATGGCGCTGGACAGCAAAAAGTCAGTGACTGCGCATGACAATCGTGTATAAAAGGAGCTGTAATGATAGAGAGAGAGAGAGAGAGAGAGAGAGAGAGAGAGAGAGAGAGAGAGAGAATCAGCCTGGCTGATAAACACCTGCTGGAACGTACAATGTTTATGCTGAATGGCGCTCCGCCCTATATTGCTAGACGCGTGAAAGATCTCTTGCGCGCGTCGTTTGGTGATGATCGTGTGCTCAGCCGCCACTTTCGTCATGCTTGGCCTCCCAGGTCCCCAGACCTCAGTCTTTGCGATTATTGGCTTTGCGGTTACCTGAAGTCGCAAGTGTATCGTGATCGACCGACATCTCTAGGGATGCTGAAAGACAACATCCGACGCCAATGCCTCACCATAACTCCGGACATGCTATACAGTGCTGTTCACAACATTATTCCTCGTCTACAGCTATTGTTGAGGAATGATGGTGGACATATTGAGCATTTCGTGTAAAGAACATCAACTTTGCTTTGTCTTACTTTGTTATGCTAATTATTGCTATTCTGGTCAGATGAAGCGGCATCTGTCTGACATTTTGTGAACTTTTGTGTTGTCTTTTTTTTTTTTTTTTTTTTGCTTCTAATAAAACCCCATGTCATTCCAAGCATGTATGTCAATTTCTACCTCTTTATCTACATTATTCCGGGATTTATTGAGTTTTCAAATTTATACTCACTCTTTGATCACCCGGTACTTTCCGTGTAATAACGTGTTAAATAGAAAAACTTTAATTATAACCACCCGGTACACTGAAGTACAGAGTATTTCACATGTGATGCAAGCAATGGTGGAACAGCTCTTGGTAGGTAGGCGCTGAGCACTGCACGACACTTTGGCCAGTGTCACTGGTAGCATATCGGTTGTAGCCAACATGGAGAAAACCGTTCAACCATGCAGCTCTACAGGCTGTTGCCGTTAGCACCTGCTCACACTGGTGTGCACAGACCCTAACTGAAACCTCAAAAAGTATCGACTGACCGATTCAAATGATATTGCTCGACGTCAGCACTGCATCTGGCTGTTGCAGTCTTTGTGTGATGGGGAGGTTCATGTGAAATGTTCTTTTCATATCTTCATATCTTTGTCAGTCACATCAAAAACCATTGTTTAATGTGAAAAGTGGGGTGCGGTGTCCAGTTACTGGACAGAACATTTTCTACTAAATCAGAACATCTTAAAGTACGTGAACAACATAGGGCAGCCATTTTTAGAGAACTAACATATAAAGAAAAGTCCTACTATTATTTCATGCAGTCCAGTGCAAGAGCATTCACTTACAATGCGTCTGTGACGTTACAGACTCGGAAAATACCGACACATGCCACAGTAACGGGCAAGGTCAGAGCAACAACTGTAGTAAGGTGATGCAGTTTTACCTGCTGGTCTGTTGCTTACGTGCAACGCCGGAAATGGCGCTTGTGATGTCCGTAAAACACCCACTGTATGGAATCATTCAAATGTAGAAACTATCTAGAAACTAAAACGATGGTGCGAAACAAAGTAACAGTTCTGTCGATGTAGCGCCTGCGAAGCCAGGCACCTCTGATGATTATTGCGACGTATTGAGTTATTCACACTTCGCAAATACCAACAGAAAACAATTGCAACTACGACTCGCAAATACCAACAGAAAACAATTGCAACTACGACTGTTGTAAAAATTACTTCGTTGCTGATGCAACTCCACATCGAATTATGAAGTTAGTACTTCGGTAAAAACGCTGCCTGCCACAAACCTGAAATACGCAGAAGACAAGGTCGGATGTTAATATAACTTCGTACACATAGACATCATTGACGGGTTTTGAAACGATTAGACTTCCAGTTCTCTGTTATTGCTGATCCGTCACCAGCTTGAATTAGCGTTTTTCACCACAGTGTGGGTCTCCATCTCAGATTAATATCGCCGGCGAGTAAGGCGGAGACATGTGTACACTTCTCATTAGGCCATTGTTTTAGAGGCGCCCAGTGCAGTTACTCGTTGCCTTATGGTGTGAAGAGCCATTGGGTATGACCTCAGGTAACAGCTCGTAGTGTTTGAGGGAACTCTCACGGCCCAAAAATTTGGAAATTGGTGTCAAGTTCTTCTGGGACCAAACTGCTAAGATAATCGGTCCCTAGGCTTGTCAACTACTTAATCCAGCTTAAACTAACTTATGCTAAGGGCAACACACACACACACACACACACACACACACACACACACACACACACACACACACACCCATGCCCGAAGGACGACTCGAACCTCCGACGGGGGGAGCCGCGTGGACCGTGGCAAGGTGCCTGAAACCTCACGGTTGCCCCGCGCGGCGCTCACGGCACAATGGTATGTCGAGGACACCCTGCGTCCTTACGTGCTGCCTCTCAAGCGACATTATCGTGGTGTCAGTTTTCAACAGGACAATGCTCGTCCACACACGGCACGTGACTCCATGAACTGTCTGTGCGATGTTCAGATACTGCTGTGGCCAGAAAGGTCTTGAGATCTGAACCAGATACCATATGTGAGAGATAAGCTTGGGACATCAGCTCCGCCACAGTGCAACATACGCTGCAGAGCCAAAGGAACTCATACACCTGCCTATATCGTTTAAGGCCCCCGCGAGCACGCAGAAGTGCCGCATCCCGACGTGGCATGGACTCGACTTAGGTCCGAAGTAGTGCTGAGGGGAATTTACACCATGAATCCTGCAGGACTGTACATAAATCCGCAAGAGTACGAAGGGGAGGAGATCTCTTATGAACAGCAAGTTGCAGGGCATCCCAGATAAGATCAATAATGTTCATGTCTCGGCAGTTTGGTGGCCAGGGAGCCATTCTGTAGCCATTCAGAAGAGTGTTCCTGGAGCCACTCTGTAGCAATTCTTGACGTGTGGGGTGTCGTAGTGTCCTACTGGAATTGCCAAAGTCCGTCGGAATGCACAGTGGACATGATTGGATGCAGGAGTTCAGACAGGATGCTTACGTACGTGTCACCTGTCAGTCTTGTCTAGACGTATCAGGTGTTCCATATCACTCCAACTGCACACGCCCTACACTCTTACAGAGCCTCCACCAGCTTGAACAGTCCCCGCTGACATGCAGGGTCCATGAATTCATAAGGTTGTCTCCATACCCGTATACGTTCGTCCTCTCGATACAATTTGAAACGAGACTCTTCCACCCCCACAACATGTTTCCAGTCATCAACAGTCCAATGTCGGTGTTGACGGGCCCAGGCGAGGCGTACAGCTTTGTGTCGTGCGATCTTCAGCGGTACACGTGTGGTCCTTCGCCTCCGAAAAGCCATATCGATGACGTTTCGTTGAAAGGTTGGCACGCTGATACTTGTTGATGGCCTAGCATTGAAATATCGGCATTTTGCGGTAGGGTTGCGCTTGTCACGTTGAACGATTCTCTTCAGTCGGCGTTGGTCCCATTCTTGCAGGATCTTTTTCCGGCCGTAGCGATGTTGGAGATTTGACGTTTCATCGGATTCCTGCTATTCACGATACGCTCGTGGAATATAGTACGCGAAAATCCCCACTTCATCGCTACCTCGGAGATGCTGAGTCCCATCGCTCGTGCGCCGACTATAGCACAACGTTCAGTTTCACTTAAATCTTCATAACCTGCCGTTGTAGCAGCAGTAGCCGATCTAACAGCTCCGCGAGACTCTCCTCGTCTTATAGAGGCGTTGCCGACCGCAGCGCCGTATTCTATTTTCATATCTCTGTATTTGAATAAGCATGCCTATACCAGTTTCTTTGACTCTCCAGTTTATATGAGACCGGGGCCAGATACAACATTTGTGGGGCAGTTTCTCTTTAACATTCGCCCCAAACGAATGAGTGACGTTTGCATTCAGGCCAGGCCAGTCCGGAACCTGCTACGGTCGCAGGTTCGAATCCTGCCTCGGGCATGGATGTGTGTGATGTCCTTAGGTTAGTTAGGTTTAAGTAGTTCTAAGTTCTAGGGGACTGATGACCATAGGTGTTAAGTCTCATAGTGCTCAGAGCCATTTGAACCATTTTTTTGCATTCAGGCCATAGGGAGTGGAACGTCACACTGGTAAACTGTCTCGTGCTGCCATCGTCTTTGTAAATCACTGAAATAACAATTCATACCATCTCTATCAGGGAAGTTTCATTTTATTTCTTCCCTCCTTTCTTTGGTGCTTAACTTTTTTTGTCAGGTGTGCATTTTTTCTATAAAATTTTAAACAATTTCCGTCTAGTAATCATTTTTCGTTCCCTGTTTCTCATTCAGGTAACGGTAGACGACTCGGATGGAAAATTTCCGTCGGTTGCTTCTGATAGTTTCATATACAGCTCCATGAACTGATATCATTGTTTTAGGTATCGCCGGCCGAAGTGGCCGTGCGGTTAATGGCGCTGCAGTCTGGAACCGCAAGACCGCTACGGTCGCAGGTTCGAATCCTGCCTCGGGCATGGATGTTTGTGATGTCCTTAGGTTAGTTAGGTTTAACTAGTTCTAAGTTCTGGGGGACTAATGACCTCAGCAGTTGAGTCCCATAGTGCTCAGAGCCATTTTTTTTTTTTTTTTTTTTAGGTATCAAAATAATGTCACCAATCGCGTACAATTCTAAAATTTATAGGACCCTCGTAACTGACTAGATCAAACAGCTCAAAACTCATAGAGAGGCATGGGTATACCATCGCCCGCCAGGACCACACATAATAAAGCTCTACAGTGCTCAGTCCGTTCTTCAGATGGAGGACAGGTTTACTTCAATAGTGAAGTACAATTATATACGTCGTATGTTGTCGGTAATGTACTACTACAAAAGTTTGTTATTAATGACCAGCTTAGTGCCCACTGCTTAGCTCGCATAGACTGTACGGTCTGCAAGGATTTTTTCCTTTTCTTTAATGGAAGTTTTATGTTGTTCACAAGTTGCAACATCATATAACTTTTAACGCTAATGGAGGCCACAAAAGCTTCATCTTTTCCGAATGTACTTCTCACCAAAAAGCTGTTGTGGCAGCTGACGTCGAAGGTCTTTGTTAATCCTGCCTTTAAGACTTCTTGTGGTGATATTTCCATAGAAACTTATTTCTTCACAGGACAAACACCAACTTTCATAGATTTAGGTTCAAAAATATTTTAATATAACGAAATATTTTTACAAAAATTTTTGTCCACTATTTCAGTTCGTTATGGGTTGAACTTTCAAAAATACTGGAACAAATAATTTTCCATTTCTGTCGAAAAGCCAAAATCAAAGTTACATAGATTTACCTTTAAAAGTGATTTCATAATGAAATATTTTCATGAAACATTTCATCCCCCTTACAGGTTGAATTTCTAAAAACACTGTAACACATATTTTTTAATTTCTAATCGAGAGTTCAATTACGTTTTCTTAGCTGTCGCTTCAACATGCTTTTTTAGTTCCTCAGGAATTATTCATTAAAAACCTCATCCACTGTTTCGCCCTCATGGGATTTTAATTTCCAAGAATGCTGAAACATGTAAAACTTTATTTCTGACCGAAAATTCGAACACCAGTTTGCGTAGTTCTAGCTTCAAAATAGCCTTAATAGCGACATACTTTCAAAACAATCTTTCATCCCCTATTTCACCACCTTATGGGTGGAATTTCGAAAAATCCTGTCTCAAACGATGCTTGCAGTATAAGATAAACGCCCTTTCTAAATTTCAAGTTTCTGTCCTTCGCGTTTTGGGCTGGGCTATGATTACCCAGTAAGTCATGAAGTTTCCTTTTATATGTAGACGGATACATAAGGGTTGTGAGCAATTTTTCACAGGCTTAGCTGAGACGGTATTACTCACTGGAAACGTTGCCTGCATCCAAGTGCTGGATACTTCTGCCGATGGTTTTCACCTTCAAAAGAAATTCGCATCGATTAGTCATTTGGTGCATACCAGTTATCCACTCTAATCCGAACTGCCCCCCCCCCCCAAAAAAAAGGTTCAGTTTATTAGTAACACTTCTGCAAACACTGATGATTCTTTTAGTAGCAGCAAATGGCTATGCAAAAAATTACGTTCAGTGCGTCTTGATGTTTTCGTGGCGCAATAAATGGTATTCAAAATTTCAGGAGTGCAACCACAGAAACTGTGCTTCTTCTTCGTCTTCTTCTTCTTCTTCTTCTTCTTCTTCTTCTTGTAATATTTCGGCCTTTACTTTTCTGCTGTCCCCAGACGGAACCGCTTTCTACAGTACTCGTTTCGCCATTTTAAATCAAAGGTCGACAAGCGCCAGAGACGTTGATCGTAGGCAAAGAGCCTGCTTAAATGGAATCTGTGGTTATGCGGTCGACCACGCTAGGTTATCGAATCCCCGTTAGCTGCACTGTAGCACAGTCTTTGCGAGTTCATTAAAGAAAACGTCGGATTCCATGATCTGTCCAGGATGAAACCACTATCTCTGTTGAATAACTTCTTCGCCAGTGGAATTTCAACTGCTTCTTTCACCACCCAGTCTCGAAAAGATGAAATCAAACCTACAACTTCGAAATTTTCATACAGCATCGAGTGACCGGTGTCAATGCAGTGCTTCGCCACAGGTGATTTATTGTGCTGTAGGAGCTGGGGGTTCTTAATGAACTCCACGCATGTTTAATGGACTGTGCTAGTCAAAAATCGCATTTGCCAGGGCAGTACATCGCCACTGGTTACTCTGTGCGGTATAAAATTTTAGCGTCGACTTGTTCTTTTTGGACTTCGTGGTGAAAAAAGCAGTTACGAAGTGTTCAATTAATAGAGACGGCGGTTTCAACCTGTAAGACTCATGGAATCGGGTACTTTCT
Source organism: Schistocerca americana (assembly GCF_021461395.2). NCBI lineage: Eukaryota > Metazoa > Arthropoda > Insecta > Orthoptera > Acrididae > Schistocerca > Schistocerca americana. The sequence continues at coordinate 845,230,144 of NC_060121.1, forward strand.
TCAATAAACTCGCAAAGACGTCGCTGCAGTCCAGCTACCGGTAATAATGATACCTCAATATCGCAGTATGAAACGACCGCGTAGGGATAAATTAAATTTATGCGTACTCTTTCCCGCCGATTAACGTCTCTGGCTTTTGCATATCTGTAGCTTAAATATCGTAGCTAAAGTCTGTCGGCTCACGCTCAAAATGACCGATAGGTATACGATCGGAATATCAGATGGAAGAGGAGGAAGAGGAGAAGAAGAAACGTTTTTCTGGTGCTGCACTTCCGATGCTTAATGAATCAGTTATTTTCTGACTCTTTTTTTGTACCTTGCCACTGAGTGTAATTATCATCGTCTTTCCTTTCTCAGACCTTAGGTCTGGTTAAAAATGGAAAGTGACGCGGACCTTGATCAAGCGTGACTTCCTTTTAACTGTACGGTATATGTTATATTGCATTTAGGAACTTTCGGGTGATTGAACATGTATCAATAATTACGGATTTCTGTAGCTGTATATATAAGTTTGGATGTAGCTGTATTGCATTGATGTACTGGTGGATATTGTGTGGTATGACTCCTGTAGTTGATAGCATAATTGGTATAATGTCAACTTTATCCTGATGCCACATGTCCTTGACTTCCTCAGCCAGTTGGATGTATTTTTCAATTTTTTCTCCTGTTTTCTTTTGTATATTTGTTGTATTGGGTATGGATATTTCGATTACTTGTGTTAATTTCTTCTTTTTATTGGTGAGTATGATGTCAGGTTTGTTATGTGGTGTTGTTTTATGTTATAATGGTTCTGTTCCAGTATAATTTGTATTCATCATTCTCCAGTACATTTTTTGATGCATACTTGTGTGTGGGAACGTGTTGTTTTACAAGTTTATGTTGTAAGGCAAGCTGTTGATGTATTACTTTTGCTACATTGTCATGTCTTCTGGGGTATTCTGTATTTGCTAGTATTGTACATCCGCATGTGATGTGAACTACTGCTTCTATTTGTTGTTTGCAAAGTCTGCATTTATCTGTTGTGGTATTCGGATCTTTAATAATATGCTTGCTGTAATATCTGGTGTTTATTGTTTGATCCTGTATTACAATCATGAATCCTTCCATCTCACTGTATATATTGCCTTTTCTTAGCCATGTGTTGGATGCGTCTTGATCGATGTGTGGCTGTGTTAGATGATACGGGTGCTTGCCATGTAGTGTTTTCTTTTTCCAATTTACTTTCTTCGTATCTGTTGATGTTATGTGATCTAAAGGGTTGTAGAAGTGGTTATGAAATTGCAGTGGTGTAGCCGATGTATTTATATGAGTGATTGCTTTGTGTATTTTGCTAGTTTCTGCTCGTTCTATAAATTGTCTACCTGTCCATAATGTAGGTTTTTATGTCTATAAATCCCATTCCTCCTCCCTTTCTGCTTAATGTGACTCTTTCTGTTGCTGAATGTATGTTATGTATTCTATATTTGTGGCATTGTGATCGTGTAAGTGTATTGAGTGCTTCTAGGTCTGTGTTACTCCATTTCACTACTCAAAATGAGTAGGTCAATATTGGTATAGCATAAGTATTTATAGCTTTTATCATTATTATTATTATTATTATTATTATTATTATTACTGTTATCCGATTTCACAATATAATATTTTACATTTTCCGATACACCAAGACTACACATCAAATTTGATTTGCATTTTCCATATTTGTCTATCTGTCCATAAATTTTCTTCAGTATTTCTTCTTCTTCTGATAGATTCCTTGAATCCATATGGTCTGCGGTATCACCTTTTCTTCTTCCAGGTGGCTCCCATTCCATAATTCTCTGTGGTAATCTCACCTTTGACATCCTTTTTGCATGTCCATACCATAACAGTTGTTTTTCTTCTATAACATCTGGTGTTCAATTTTTAACGTTCATTTTCTTCCTGATGACTTCATTTCTGATTCTTTCTAGTCTAGATATCCCTGCAGACCGCGTCCAAAAACCGTCTCCGTTGCCGTCAACCTTATTACTGTTTGCTATTTAAGTGTCTATACTTCAGATCTATGTGTCATAATACTTCTGTGAATAATTATGGTGTGGAATTCCCAACCCGGGTATTCCGATTTGGTGTCGTCGGTTCCAGAGTGTGAAGTCTCGATGACAGCAGTTACTCATTATGCAGCACTTTTGTGAGGTCTCGGAATAATGTTCATTATGCGGACTACCTTTTAATTTTGAAGGTGCCTAACAAAGTATTTCCGAAATACATCGATCAGAAACAAGAACTCCTGTCGGAGAGATCAGGGACATACATGACAAACTGGATTACTATGGAGATGACAGCTGTAAACACTTCTTAGACAACAAGAAGAAAATTGCTCGTCCGTCGTCCTTCTCGGAACGAAGCCACGCGATCGGTCATATCCATGAATTCATATCCCCTCGCTCGTCGTCGGGTGGCCCGGAGACGCGGGCAAACGGTTTAAAATTAACCGTGCCGGAGGATTAAAGGACGGCGACGAAGCCAGCGTACTCCAGGGCTTAATAACGGTAGCGTACGCCGTGACGTGACCTCTCGGCAGCAATTTACATGTTTTATTTCCAGCAGAGATTACAGCAATTCATTAGCCGCAATCATCCAATTCCAAACCTGCTTCTTACGGCGGCAGACTGATTTACATACTCCAATAGAGATTCATTTGTCAGCATCTTCTGCGGCTAATCGATTGTCTCGAAACTGATTGCGTTCGAGCAACGAAGGCAGTTTATCATTGAAGTGCAGTCACAGGCACGCGCGCTAGTCTCCTCTCCAGTGTTGTAAATAAACTTCCCACATTCTTGGAGACAACTCTTTTTTTTTTTTTTTTTGCATTTTGGCTGTACTCCAAACCATATTTGAATGCCTGATGTTTCGTCTCTTGTTGCTGGAGAACGCCTCAGGTCCTGTGGACAGATAGTTCGATTATACGACGTGAAATGCCTTAAAAAGCCAAGTACAATTCACGTTTTTGTTTCCACAAAAAAAGATTACGATCTATAAATATATTTTGCACAAGTCGATAGTGCAACAGTCGACTGTAACTTCAGATGGCGTTCCGATACTGTATCTTCTAGTATTGTGATCTAACTGAGATGTACAGTCTCAGTTCGAGTTTCATTTTCCTAAGACTTCGCCGGTAATATGCTTAAGAAGAAAGATGATACTGCAAGTATTGAGACAAAACATCAGGGCTTCTGTTTATTTTATGTGGTAATCTGTTCGCTTCCCCTGAGTCCGCGTGGAAACATACGCATTCTGCAGAGGCTAATAAAATAATTTTCGTACTATAAATAGTGACTGACTGCTATATATCATTCTTCAATAACACTATTTTTTTCCGAATATGGCCAACTGTGGACTTTGTAGAACATGTGGCTTCGTGAGCTTACTTTTGCTCTCTTCCCAGAACCTTTTCATTATTTCACTTCTTTTCTTTCTCTTCTCTTTGGAAATGTAACGTATGGACCAACCTCTTCGTGGCATCTCTTCAAATAATTTAATGCTGTTGACTCTGTTCCTGAATTCGTCTCTGTTTTGGATTGTCTCTAGTGTAACAAATGTTTCTTATGCATCTCTTTATACCTCTTCTGCCCATTTAGAGGTAAACTTTATTGATGTGATGTAACTGAATATCTTTTTGCTCGGTCGATTTTCGTCCCTTTAAAACTTCAACCGTCGTTTTTCATTGTGGCCACGATCTTTCCGATGTACTTGTTGAGCTTTTCGTTTTCCTTTTTCTTCAAAGTCCCACTAGTAGTCTTCTGAGGTCCCAGTATTTTCGCGACAACTGTATTTTCCTTTTCAAGTTAACCCAATTGTCCCTTTTTATTTAAAACGAGACTCTCTGAAGCATAGAATTCTTCTGGTTTTTAATTGAATTACAGTGCCTGATTTTGGCTTCGTAGAATATAGCTCCTTTGTTATACCTTTTCTATGTTAGTAAGCGATTTCTAATTCTGGCTCTTCCTTTGACTGGCTTTTTATCCAGTCCACTGGGATGGACCCATTCTCCTAGTTATTTGAATTTATCTGTCTTATTAATCTTCCCATACTTTACTTCGAAGTACGCTATGTGATAAAATGTATCCAGACACCACCAAAAACATGTTTTTCGCATTAGGTGCATTATCCTGCCGTCTATTGCCAGGTACTTCATATCAGCGATCTCAGTAGTGATTAGACATCGTGAGGGAGCAGAATCGGGCGCTCCGCGGAACTCAAGGACGTCGAACTTAGTCAGGTGATTGGGTGTCACTCGTGTCATCCGTCTGTACGCGAGATTTCCGTACTCCTAAACATCCCTAGGTCCACTGTTTCCGATGTGATAGTGGACATGTGAAGGGACAATTACAGAACAAAAAGCGTACAGGCCGACCTCGTCTGTTGACCGTCAGAGACCGCCGACAGTTGAAGACGGTCGTAATGAGTAATCGGCAGACATCTATCCAGACCATCACACAGGAATACCAGACTGCATCAGGATCCGCTGCAAGTACTATGGCAGTTAGGCGGGAGGTGAGAAAACTTGGATTTCATTGTCGAGCGGCTGCTCATAAGCCACACATCACGCCGGTAAATACCAAACGACGCCTCGCTTGGTGTAAGAAGCGTAAACATCGGCCGACTCAACAGTGGAAAAACGTTGTGTGGAGTGACGAATCACGGTACACAATGTGGCGATCAGATGGCAGGGTGTGGGTTTGGCGAATGCCCGGTGAACGTCATCTGCCAGCGTGTGCAGTGACAACAGCAAAATTCGGAGGTGGTGGTGTTTGGTGCGGTCGTGTTTTTCATGGAGGGAGCTTGCACCCCTTGTTGCTTTGCGTGGCACTATCACAGCACAGGCCTACATTAATGTTTTAAGCACCTTCTTCCTTCCCACTGTTGAAGAGCAATTTGGGGATAGCGATAGCATCTTTCAACACGATCGAGCATCTATTTATAATGCCCAGCCTGTGCGGAGTGCTTACACGACAATAACATCCCTATAATGGACTGATCTGCACAGAGTCCTGGCCTGAATCCTATAGAACACCTTTGGGATGTTTTGGAACGCCGACTTCGTGCCAGGTCTCAGCGACCGACGTCGATTCCTCTCCTCAGAGCAGCACTCCGTGAAGGATGGGCTGCCATTCCCCAAGAAACCTTGCAGCACCTGATAGAACGTATGCCTCTGAGAGTGGAAGCTATCATCAAGGCTAAGGGAAGGCCTACACCATATCCGATTGAAGGCGCCATATACTTGTAAGCCATTTTCAGCCAGGTGCCCGGATGCTATTGATCACATAGTGTATTTCTCCTCTTGGTGTCCGTGTTTTGTATGTTCCGTCTTTTCATATGAGACTTTGACTCGTTTGTTCTGGGATTTCATACAAGATCTGCAGTGTTCTATGCGCATGTTTTCGGTTTCCGGCTAAAAGGGCTAGGTTATCGGCAAAAGCTAAACGCCTCATTTCCAGGTTTTTTCTTTCCTGCCGAAGACGTATTTCAGTTATTCCATCGAACTCCTGAGATTCTTACCAAGTTTTCTTTTTTTTTCTCCAGAACGATACTGAAGAGAATTACGAACAGACCGTCTCTTTTCTGACCCTTTCTTTATTTCAAAGAACTCGGAGATTTGTCCAAAACACTTTCACGACGGTGTCCGTCAGGGTTTGTTTTACGATTTCCCTCCTTTTACTATAAATTCAGAATTCCTCTAAAACCGTAGAGAATGGTTTTCTTTCGGTAGAGTCGAATACTTTTTTTATTTTTTAAGCCTTCAAACACTTCTTAAACATTATAGATACCGCTCAATTGTAAGGTCTCGGTTGATGAGTATTTCGTACCTTTGCAGTCTCACCCACACCCATCTCTGTGCCGGCCGGTGTGGCCGTGCGGTTCTAGGCGCTTCAGTCTGGAACCGCGTGACCGCTCCGGTAGCAGGTGCGAATCCTGCATCGGGCATGGATGTGTGTGATGTCCTTAGGTTAGTTAGGTTTAAGTAGTTCTAAGTTCTAGGGGACTGATGACCTCAGATGTTAAGTCCCATAGTACTCAGAGCCATTTGAACACCCATCTCTGTGGAATAATAGGATGGTACAACAGCGAAAAAAAATTATAGCTCAGGAAATAAAGATCGTAGCATAATTCACTTACCCCTAGCGTTTATTGTGGGTGCATGTTTCCTTTGTGGAGAGAGGACTGAGGGGAGGGAGGGGGGAGGGGGAGATGTAGCAGGTTACAGCGCCGAAGTTTAACATAGAGGCACAAGTTGCGTAAGCTAGTAGGACATAAAAGGCTAAACCCAGTGGTGATGGGTTTGTTGAGCAGTTACTTGCATGTACTCACTCCATGGAGATCATGCTTCCAAAAAATAATAGTACCTTAATGTGTTTGTGGCCGAGCTGGCATGGAGGTTCAGACACTGCATTCACGCTCGACGGAATGAAGTTTCTATCAACCACCTAGAAAATAATTCCCTAAATTATTTCAGACGAAAGCCGGAATTGGTACTTTGAATAGCTCCCGTACGATTTTCTTCCGCATCCTAGACCAACTGAGTTAATGCTCCGTCTCTAATAAAGCCGTCGTCGACAAGATGCCGCTGTCTGAAATCTTCATTACTTTCCTGCTTCTTTCCATGCAAATTCTGTGGTAGTATCACGTCCAGTTTATGATGTAATGGGGCGAGTGTTTAATGCAACGTAAGCGGACTAAACTGCCCACGCTAACAACTTGATCGATCAGCAGCGAACCATTAACACTACACGTGATGCTAGTGTAAACCTGTAATCTGCAAAGCAATAGCATGCTTAAGTGGGAAGTTGGGCTCAGTTAGACTGTAAGCAGATCATGGCCGTGGTCGCCCGCATCTCGTGGTCGTGCGGTAGCGTTCTCGCTTCCCACGCCCGGGTTCCCGGGTTCGATTCCCGGCGGGGTCAGGGATTTTCTCTGCCTCGTGATGGCTGGGTGTTGTGTGCTGTCCTTAGGTTAGTTAGGTTTAAGTAGTTCTAAGTTCTAGGGGACTTATGACCACAGCAGTTGAGTCCCATAGTGCTCAGAGCCATTCTTGGCCGTGGTCAATCTATGCACCGGACTAGCCACTGTACAAGCTAAAATATTGTTACTGTAGTCCGATTTCGTCACTGAAATAAAGTGTAAATCAGTGTTTTAAAGTTACGAACCTCAGGAAAATCTGCAACACTATAGTGTCTCACTGTGTTTTAGCTCCGTTGTAATTTGATAATAAAAAAATGGTTCAAATGGCTTTGAGCACTATAGGACTTAATATCTGAGGTCATCAGTCCCCTAGAACTTTGAACTACTTAAACCTAACTAACGTAAGGACATCACACACATCCATGCCCGACGCAGGAATCGAACCTGCGACCGTAGCGGTCGCGCGGTTTCAGACTGAGGCGCCTAGAGCCGCTCGGTCACAGCGGCCGGCCTTGATAATAAAGAAAAAGAAAACAAAATAACGTTGAAAATTTGCTGAAGTTTACTAACAGAAGCAATCACAACAACAAATGCCATCGGTCGAAGCAACGACGATTCGTTCCCGTTCCGACGCGGATTTCAGTAAGATACCGACAATCGTGACTAAAATATAGACGAAGAAACTCAAATTTCGCAGTCATTCATGTCAACATTACTAAAAGACGGCAATAAAACGCAAGGTATACCTGACAGAAACGTTTGTCATCCACGAATCGATAGGGTAATGACTCGAGACTTTTCAAGATTTAGTATCTGGTGGCCAGTATAAAGAAATTAATAGGTAGCGGTACTCTTACGTTGCGAATCTGATACTAGTTCAAATTTAAAAAAAAAAAAAATTTTTTGGCAGTTGCAGTGAGCTATTCGCACAAGTGATTGGCAAAAATACGGGAACAGCAGAAACACTATAGATTACCACGTCTAATACCGTTGGCATTGAAAACAGCGTCCGGTCGTCCAGCAATGGATAAATAAAATTCCTGTATGGTTTTCAGGGGAATCTCTTCCATCCTTTTTGCAAAATAGTGGCAAGTTTAGATAACGATAACGGGGGACGCTATCACACACAAACCCTTCTCTCCAAAGCAGACCATATAACCTCAATAATGTTGATATCTGCCGACTGTGGTAGCCAACACGAAAGCAACAATTCATACTCGTAGTCACAAATACAAATCCTGGACGATGCGAGGTGTGTGAATAGTGGTTCTGTCGTCTTAGAACTCAGAATCACTATTGGGAGACAAACATTGTACCGTGGGATGGACGTGATCAGTTAAAATGGTCGCGTAATCCTTGGTAGCAGTGCAGCCTTGCAGAGTAACCAGAAGTTGGAAACAATATGAAACAAAACACATCCGACCAAATTACATTCTTCCATTATGCTTAGTCCAGGTTTATGGGTTCGGCACCGATATTTTCTGTTATGGGCATTTGCGTCACCGATGAGCAGTTTTGGAATTTCAGCTCACCCTCTGCATTCCCTGCTAATGGAGCCCCCTTCGTGTTGTTTTGGTGTTGACACGATTCGCGAGTGCGACATTCAGTCCTACAGTGACTTTCGCAGCCGCCGTTTACCTATTTCACAGTTGTCTTCAGTGACAGTCCGTCACGATCACGCAACACTCTCTTTCATCCACATTGTGTGTTAGTGGATGACGTTTTTCCGCTTCCCCTGTATACGGTAGAAATCTTCGTCACGGTGCCTCTCGAGACGCCACACACTTCCACTATCTTGGTTAAGGAAATACCATATGAGCACCAACAATTGACCCACGTTCTAATTCACTTGCCTCCGGCACAGTGTACTCCCAATAACAACGAAGCGCCAAAAAAACTGATACAGGCAAGTGTATTCGAATACAGAGATATGTAAACAGGCAGAGTGCGGCGCTGCGGTCGCCAACGCCTATGTAAGACAACAAGTGCTTGGCGCAGTTGTTAGATCGGTTACTGCTGCTACAGTGGCACGTTATCATGATTTCAGTAAGTTTGAATATGGTTTTACAATCGGCGCACGAGCGGCGGGGGACAGCATCTCCGAAGTTGGGATGAAGTGGGAATTTTCCCGTACGACCATTCCACGAGTGTACCGTGAATATCAGGAATCCAGAAGAACATCAAATCTCCGACATTGCTGCGGCCGGCAATAGATCCTGCAAGAACGGGACAACGACGACAGAAGAGAATCGCCCAACGTGACGGTAGTGTAACCCTTCCGCAAATTGCTGCAGATTTCAGTTTTGGGCCGTCAAAATGTGGCAGTGTGCGAACCATTCAACGAAACGTCATCAATAGGCCTATGGACTTTCGGAGCCGATGGCCCACTCGTGTACCATGGATGATTGCACGGCACAAAGCTTTACGCCTCGCCTGGGCCCTTCAACACCGAAATTACACCGCTGGTGACGGGAAACATGTTGCCTGGCCGGACGAATTTCGTTTCAGATTTTATCGACCGGATGGACGTGTTCGGGTGTGGAGATAATCTCATAAATCCATTGACACCGCATGTCAGCAGCGGACTGTTTAAGCTGGTGGAGGCTCTGTAATGGTGTAGGGCGTGTGAAGTTGGAGTGATATGGGATCCCTCATACTTCTAGACAAGACTGACTGTTGACACGCACGTAGGCGTCCTGTGGTTTAAATGGTTCTGAGCGCTATGGGACTTTACATCTGAGGTCATCAGTCCCCTTAAACCTAACTAACCTAAGGACATCACACACATCCATGCCCGAGGCAGAATTCGAACCTGCGACCGTAGCGGTGGCGCCTTTCCAGACTGAAGCGCCTAGTACCGCCCGGCCACAGCAGCCCGCTACGATTGGTCGATAAGAAATAAAGTGACATTGGGCATAAAGAAAACTAATACCATGAATTTCAGTTTGAAGAGGGAAAATGATAATGTTAAATTAAATGTAGATGACACCTCTATAGACTGTGTAACAAATGCAAAATTTCTAGAAATGAATATTGATTCTCAGTTGAAGTGGTGTGAACACACTTTCAAAGAGAATGTCATCAGCATGTTATGCCCTTAGAATCGTATCATCAGTGCGTAACATGCAGTGTCGTTTAGTTACATACTGTTCGTATGTACACTCAGTTCTTAGCTATTGTATTCTTTCTTGGGGAACAAATGCACAAAATATGAACACAATTTTCAAACTCCAGGAAGAGCCATAAGAATAATAACCAAAAATACTAGTCGAGCTCATTGTAAAGATCTGTTCAAAACACTGGGAATTTTAACTGCTCCATGTGAATACATTTACCAGTCAGTTGTATACATAAAAAATAACATTGGTAATTACTGCACAAACAGCTCTGTCCATGACCATGGAACAAGAGCTAGACTCAACGTGCATTTACCAAGAAAAAATAAACATAAAACTCAAAACAGCATTTTCTACCAAGGAATAAAACAGTACAATAAATTACCAAAAGAGATTAAAGAAATTGCAAAAATACGCTTATTTAAAAGCCAGCTAAAAAGTACCTGTAATGCAATACATTTTATACACTGAAGGATTACTTAGATAAAACAGTAGGGGTTCAGTAAAAAAAAATAATAATAATGATTATAAAACATCCAACATTTCACATAACACCTTCTCACTGTTTATTCCTTCTTTTTTTTCCTTTTCTAGAAAACCTTACCCTCAAGCTACGCATAGCACAATACTAACACCTCTTCCTCTTTCTGAGCTCAACATCTAACTCAATAGAAAGGATGCTGACTCACTTTTTCAGGATAGCAAATGGGAATTTGCGGTACAGAAAATGGCCCAGTGATCACCAGTGTGTGTGTGTGTGTGTGTGTGTGTGTGTGTGTGTGTGTGTGTGTGTGTGGTGAGTGAAGTGTTATGAAATAATGTGGGTATAGTGTGTGTAGTGACTGATTATCTGATAAGTTATTTGTAAAAAAAAAAAAAAAAAAAAAAAAAAAAAAAAAAAAAAAAAAAAAAAAAAATGTGTACCAGGAGTACATATAATGATTCTCTCTAACTAGAAGTCTGTAAGTGTATGTTTATAAGAATTAGCTTATTTTAAATTGGTGTAAACTTGTAAATACTTTGAGATGTCCTATATCCTTATAAAAAGAAATCTACGGATGAATAAAACTACTAATACTACATCTATAGTAAATACAGGCCAGTGCAATGAAACAAAATTTATACGAAGCTCGGGTACAAATTTTAATTCCTTGCTTCAGCTTGTATTTTTAATTAAAATAAATAGCTTTTTACCGTTCATGAAACACAATTGACATAGACTCGCAAAAATTTTAACTGAAATAATGGTAGTAACTGTTAAGTGGCAGTTCACAATCAGGAATATCATTTGGCATTGTTACTATGATGCCCCTTTGGGATTTTTTAATTAGGAGCAAGAGTTCACCCTTGTGTCTTTTGATTAAGGTAAGACGTAGCAGCCAAGAACAACTTGAAGTTGTTCTAAACTCTGATGCAATAGCATCCGAGATAGTCAGAGAACTGTCGTACTTCCACTGGCGACATGAAGAGGCGACGTCCAACTACATGCGTGGGGGCGGGAGGGGGTGGGGGTGGGAGGGACTGGACTCATACCGCCTAGAAAAGACCGACGTGGATGTACCTGGAAGAGGCTTCCGTCCACAAGTGGACAATGGCTCTGAGGACTATGGGACTTAACATCAGAGGTCATTAGTCCCCTAGGACTTCGAACTACTTAAACCTAACTAACCTAAGGACATTACACACATCCATGCCCGAGGTAGGATTCGAACCTGCGATCGCAGTGATCGCGCGGTTCTAGACTGTAGCGCCTAGAACCGCTAGGCCACTCCGGCCGCCACACAAGTGGACAATTAGAGGCTGAAGAAGAAGAAGATGCAGTTAAAAACTAAACCTTGTTTCTCTTCATTTTTATGAAGATTGTGCTACACGGGTAGTGGCAGTCATATATACTGCTTTCATTCCTCATGCAACGTTTATAAAATTCATTTGGTAGTTGTGTTAATGAAATGGGTTTCGACGCCTTGTGAAAATTCGTATCCCTGACAAGCGCGGGAGGTGGTGGTGGTGGTGGTGGTTGTGGCTGTTGTTGTCTAGAGTGACTGGAACTTTAGCGAGGGAGTGGAGTTTACTCGTGGATCGATTTGTTAAGGAGACGTGTAGTCGGTTGGCAGTGTTTGAGGTACCAGAGTCGACATCAACACTGGCAGGGCGCAGGCATTGCGGTCCAGCCGCACAGCTGCGAGATGCGAGCTGGGAAGCAGAGGCCGCACGCGCGCCTTCCGGAGGCGGATGCCCGGATGACGTCACCAGGAAGGCGCCCATTTCACGCTAGTGTGGACCAGCCCGAGGGAGGGAGGGAGGGAGAGAGAGAGAGAGAGAGAGAGAGAGAGAGAGAGAGAGAGAGAGACGCATTTCTGTTGTGGCCGACGCCCCATTTCCCCTCTGCCTGTCAGTATACAACACACAGCCATTCATCCTAAAGGCCTCTCCACCATATCCTGCCGCTCGTCGTCTTATCTACTGTGCATGGTCTTTTCTTATAAAAACATAATTATTCTGTATTTTCTGCTCTGTAAGTATTCCGATTGATGAATTCTCTCTCTTCTGTGTGATCCACACAGTATGTGGCAGTACCTTCTTCCCTCGGGCGGGGAGTGGGTGGAAGTGGGGGGGGGGGGGGGGGCGACAGGGAGCTGCTGAGAGTGGGTGGGCAGGTACGGTCTGGTTTTTTGGGAGACGAACCTTCATTGTGTGGTGTTCCGATTATTTAATTACCTGTACTTTGTAACACACACAAATAATTTCTTTATACAGGATGAGAAAAAAAAATGGACGCACTCTGACTACGCAGCGCGATTCCTCACGTAGTAGCAACACAACAATGTCTGTCACAAACTTTCGTGCTGCTCATATTTCCAGCAGTAAATGGACGTTAGAGATAGACAATCTGGCAACACAGTAACCACAGGTACGGCAACTACTTCTATCAGCAAGTGGAAGTAGCGCTATGTAGGTGGTGCAGTGGATAGTGTTTTGGGTTAGCATGCAGGAGGTTGAGGGCTCGATTCTGAGTCGAGGTGTGTTTGTTTTTGTTTACCAATTTCGTTCTGTCAGATGATACTGTAGTGTACACCTTTACTCAAGCCACATGTATCTGACTTTTACACAGTACATTCCTAACGAAATACAGTGGACCTGAACTTGGTAAGAATATTCGTTGGTACTAATACACGCGACCATTAGACGAAGGTGCACAGAAAACAGGTTTCGAATCTAGTAGATGCAGTGGTGCGAAACAATTCGCGTCCGTGACGTGCACAAGGCTTTTTCTAAAGCTGACCAACAAAAGCGATCGTACTTCTGTTTCTGTGTTCGTAGTAAGTAAGTGCATATGTTTTGTAGAAGATTAACTGTAATAGGCACGGTACCACGCAGACTACATTTAGCAAATAAAAATAGAATCTCCTCGATCCATAATCGAACCGTAGACCTTCCGCCTACTAACCCAAAACGCTACCCACTGCATCACCTGCACAGCACTATTTCCACATGCTGTCAGAGGTAGTTGCCGTACATGTGATTACGGTGTTGCCAGACTGCCAATCTTTGACGTCCATTTACTGCTGGAAATACGCGCAGGACTAAATTTTATGGCAAATTTTTTGTATTGTTAGTATGTGAGAATCGCGTTGCGAAGTCAGAGTGCTCGAATTTTTCTTCACCCTGTATACAGGATGTCCTAGGAGGAATAGTCAGTGTTCAGGGACATGACATGAACGAGCATTCGAAGCAAGGAACTCTAGTAAACATAGTCTAAAATGCATACCTGAAGAGCTATGAGCACTTGTCCATCTTCGCTACTGTGAAACAAATCTCTTCTGCTGCAAGCTCTTTCCGTTCTATATTTTCGGAGGATGTTTTTGTGTGTCATACTATGGACTGATCTGACGGTAAACCAGTGATCTTAATTTGTGATTCTGGTTAAGAATAGGCAAAAATGTGACTCGAATACGTGATGACTGGGTGCTGTGTGATGTCCTTAGGTTAGTTAGGTTTAAGTAGTTCTAAGTTCTAGGGGACTGATGACCATAGATGTTAAGTCCCATAGTGCTCAGAGCCATTTGACTCGCATACATTAACCACTAATACCTATTTTTTTTATAGCATCCACTGAAGCTGGTGTTAAGTCCCGTAAGTGCAGTGGCCACACAGTGGTTAATTAAAGTAGGAGGAAATTCTGTCCTGAAAGCATGGTAAATAATTTCTTTACCCCAACGCAACAGAATCAAGCAACACAGTATGGCCTTATGGGGACGACACCAAGTTGAGCATCACCTCAAATAATTCTTCATCTATTGCCTGATGCAACTAAAAATGACCTGGGAGTCTTGAAGTAAAAGATTTAGTTTAAAACCTTGGGATTTAGTACAGTTATTTGTACCTGAGTGTCAACTGCCTTGCCGCAGCGGTAATACCGGTTCTCCACAGATGACCGAAGTTAAGCGCTGCTGGGCTGGGCTATCGCTTGGATGGATGAACATCCGGTCTGCCGAGTGCTGTTGGCAAGCGGGATGCACTCAGCCCTAGTGAGGCAAACTGAGGAGCTACTTTATTGAGAAGTAGCGGCTCAGGTCTCGTAAACTGACATACGGTCTGGAGAGAGGTGTACTGACCACTTGCCCCATCGCATCCGCATCCAGTGACGCCTGTGGTCTGAGGATGACACGGCGGCCGGTCAGTTCCGTTGGGCTTTCATGGCCTGTTCGGGCGGAGTTTAGTTCAATTTACTTCTACGTGAATGAAGTTTAACCGGAAAGCCGTGCGTTAGACAGCACGGCCAACCGGCGGGCCGAGTTGTTGTTACCCGTTCACAGACTTGATAAAGTGATCTGCATTGGGGGTGGGGCAGAGGGTGCCTCTATGGCAACGAGGGAAAGGATTTTATAAACTTGTGCGTTATCCAATAGGCTTCAAAAGAGATAAGCGCTGCTGAGGACAAAGAACAGAGAAAGTTGTTATTGTATGATGTATTGTATGTTAACCGGGGACCTAGAAACGACGGAGAGGCTCCGTCCCCGCCACAGCCGCAGTGGTCCGCAACCCCACGACGACTACCACACTCCATTTGACCCCTCCTCCGCCCCACAGCGAACCCAGGGTTAGTGTACGGTTCGGCCCCCGGTGGACCCTCCCAGGGAACGTCTCACACCAGAGGAGTGTAACCCATACGTTTGCGTGGTATAGTAATGGTGGTGTACGCATATGTGGAGAACTTGTTTGCGCAGCAATCGCCGACATAGTGTAACTGATGCAGAATAAGGGGAACCAGCCCGCATTCGCCGAGGCAGATGGAAAACCGCCTAAAAACTATCCACAGACTGGCCGTTTCACTGGACCTCGACACAAATCAGCAGGGCGGATTCGTGCCGGGGACCAGGCGTTCCTTCCCGCCCGGAAAGCTGTGCGTTAGACAGCACGGCCAACCTGCGGGCCACGTTGTTACACGTTCACAGAGATTAGCGATGCTGATAAGTGAAAACCTCGTTAACCGATTTTCACGGGACAGGCTAATTACAGTCATTGAAAGAAGAGTACGAGCACACTGCTCAACATAAAACAAAGCTGTGTAAAGAATTTAGCATACGACACACGTGGCAAAAACTTCAGAAATTCGGAAGGATGTTAATACAAAGAACTGTGACTAGGAGCAAGCTCTGATCGCGACAAAACTAACGGTACGCCATCAAGCAGTTGCGTTGTCTCTGACCGATATTGCCGCGTGGTACAGCTATACAGCGTGCCCCTATCGGTCAACAGCATCTCCAACCGTCCAGCCTGTAACACGTGCAGTCTTAAACTGCTTGTTCGCTTCCCCACAGTCGTGAAAGGGCCCACTTTTTAACGCACCTTATGGCCAATCACAGCTTCAGCTTCCAGGCGCAACATGACTACTCAATTAGTCGCGTCCGAAGTGCGCCTTATGGATTCCTTGTCCCCTCCTTTTAGCGGACACTCTCGTAAGGTCTCGAAACTTCTACCGCAAACATCCAGCAACCAATGGAAAAACCCGCCCACGTATGAGACGGGAAAGATAGTTTCACCTATGTGTCGTAAGTCTAGCACGCCAAGACAGAAAGGGCTAGTGTCCTCTGGCACCATCTTTCTCCTTGTTCATCGTCTCCTCGCCCTGCTATTGTCCTGTGCATTCAAACTTTTCAGCCCACCGTTTCTAAATGTGGAGAGAGCAAAATTTCACCTTAGCGCACAGCCTGACGAACAGAATGAGTTTCATGGAATACGGGAGACTGTTGATCATAAGGCGAAAGTTAGGATTAAATAAGACAGATCCCGCACATCACATGCTATAGGCATACGTCCGAGTAGAAAATAATAAAGAAGACACATGAAAATGATAATATACTTTATCATAACATATAAGCTTTCACAACCGGCGTCTTCATTAATTAAAACGTCCGGGCTGAATTGCCGTGGTCCATATATAAAACTGCTTCTCCTTCCTGACGTTTCGTTGCCTACTGCGGGCAACATCTTCTGAGGTGAGTCAGCGACTCACCTTGTTGATGTTGCCCGCAGTAGGCAACGAAATGTCAGGAAAGAGAAGCAGTTTTATATATGAACCACGGCAATTCAGCCCGGAAGTTTTAATTAATAAAATACTTTATGTAATTGACAGTCTGGACTCCAATAAAAACTGTACTCAAATGAGCTTCTTTCAAAATGTCCAATTCAAATAGACCGTAAAGTGCATACGTTAACACTTGCGAGCACCTTATGTTCGCTACTGCGAAACACGTTGTGATATAACTTGTCTTAAATCAGCTTGTAGTTCCCCGGTGGCAGTGATCACAGCGAAAAATTGACTGTAAATACGGGTGGGTACAGCAATACCTACGTCCACACACACACACACACACACACACACACACACACACACACACACGGCCAGTCCGTGTCTTGATTACATAGTAAAGTCTCATTTACCAGGTATGCACAAACTGCACCTTCCAATTATACGACAATAGTCTCTGTGCAGTATAGTCTAACCAACCTACAACAATGTCACACAGATGAAACGATAAGTGTGTCGCTTTAATATCTAAGTTAATCAGTAATCATTGTTAACTGCCATTCTTCACTGTCCATTTTCTTATTCACAGCAACACATCATCGCACCATTCCATTATTGCTGTTTTGACTGGCGCGTGTTCCCCGAACGAAATCTCGGAACACACTGCCTCTCATGTTCAAGACAATCCGCGTATGTTACCGACAGTCCGGTTTCATGTTATGTTAAAAATATTATTGTACAGAAACAAGCTCATTATGGCTGTTTTGGCTGACACGGGTTTCACGCTCAAAATCTCACAACAGACTGAACAAAAACTGGCTACTAAAGTCTCACATTGTTAAATACCTAATTTACAATTAGGATTTTACATTTCATATTAATTGAACAGAGCAGAAAAACTGGTTTTGGTCTAGACTTTGTTACAATAAGAGTTTCGACTGAGAGAAGCAGTCTTCGATGATAATAACTGCAGATATAGCTAAATAAACAATACCATACACAGAAGTGTTAATTACCCGAAACTAATTAAGTGCCAATGTTCTTACCATATTTTGTAAAACAGCTACGTGAATACTTCAAGGATTTCTATAGGTTATTATCTTAACTTTATCAGTAATATGGTAATTACATCTGTTTACATGTCAACAATGTGACTACAATAGGAAGTAATTACTGTTAGCTGATTGGACTGATCTGTACGAAAACTAATTACTTGGAAATAGCTCAAATTAATTAGAAAATTATTGTGACTAACGTAATTTAGCGAAGTTGGGCCTGGTCTTAAATTCCGCATTACAGAATGACAGCTTTATCTTCTGGCATATCTCTTACTAAATCCAATAATAATTAAGAAAGCAAAAACACATTTAATGAGGCAAATAACAATGGGTCCCTTTTCTGCAACATCTTTACTACTGAAAAAGTTTTCGTAGATCTTAAGCTATTCATTTTATAGCCCATGTTTAGTAGACAATTTTTTTTTTCTTTTGGTGCGCACTACCTCGTCCCAAGATATCCAAAGCAAAGCGCTTGCAGTAGAAGTGATTCATGTCATAGTATCCAAGACGAACATGTTCTCATAGCTCTTAAGATATGCATTTTAGAGCCCTTGTTTACTAGACATTTTCCCCCTCGAATGATCGTTCCTGTCGTATTCCTGAATACAGGTCTTTCCTCCTAGGACACTGTATATTCTCCCTGCTTCTGTCCAAACTCCCTTATAAATTAATTTCGAAAGACTGTTGTGGTTTCTTTTATAGAGGCGAGAGAGCAAATTTTTCAGGAGGAAAAACAGGGGATGACGACAGTGCTAAAGTTCTTACACAGGTGCTGCTGTCAGTTAAATCAAATGTCTCCCTCTGATCAGCACAAACTGCCCACAACGTTAAGTAAGAAAATTTAAACTAGTTATTTTTTGTTTTAATGGTTCAGCTGTTCTCCCACTTCAGTACGATGCAGAGAACGTTCATAAACCATGTGAAACTCTCATAAAAGTCGCGCGCTGCTTTGACTTCAATGTCGGTTATGTCATCAAAGCGTTGAACTCTGATGTGAATTTCTTCAGTTTGTCGTTTTGTGGTAGGTTCGTCGTTTTAACACAGTGTCATCCGCGTTTTACATTGCAATCGAGTCGCGCCAGGGCCTCCACTCCTCGTTTTTGGTCGGGAGTCAAAGCGTCAGGGACAAACTTTGCACACATTTTTCTCTTCTGCTAAACGTTTTGAAGAATCCCTTGAACACTTGATTTAGAGATGTTCAGCCAGTTGCTCCTTTGCGAATTGTGCCACACCGCCTGCTCACGACTGAGTGGTCGAATGCACATCTGTTGCTTGGAGTTACTGGCTCTCGCTGCCTCTGTAGTTTTACTGCGTTAACGTCGCCTATACGCCAGGAATAAAATTATTCTCGGAACTTTTTGGACAAACGGTGTGTGTAAAACTCAACAGAAAATTCTCAGTAGTAAAATAAAACCTCCGCGTAAACATACGGTTACACTCGTCGCCAAAACAAATCTTCACTTCCAGTTAAAATGTTCCATAAACCTTCCTCCAACTTCCAAGCAGGCGAAACCATAAATAAATCATTTGAATATTCTGCACATACATGAACATCATGAGCTCTAAAATCAATACCTTAAGAGCTATGAGTATTAAATCTGCTATTTGCATTTGACACGAACTTTTATTCGTCTCGAAATAAATTTGTTTACAGCTCAACAAGATCAGTCATCACTCAGTAACATTTCTCTATCAGAGAACTATAAAATGTATGTATATATAACATTGTCATCAGAAAATAAGTTAAAAGTTTTAATAATGAACGGAACTTCCGAAGACACCACTCACTTGCTTATTCGACGAACGATGGTCTCGGTCGCATTTGCGACAGGTGACCACGTACTCGACACTGTTCGCTTTTTGGAGACATCACGTATTCTCCCGGTAATCGTCAGTTACATGCGAAAGAAACAGAGCACAATATTTTTGTGGTTACAAAAGAAATATACGTCTATTTTAAAACAGGAATCTCCCATTAAAATGGCTGGTACATACACTTGGTCGGCTGCTGCGGAAACAAGTGTTGCAAGAGTGTTCGGACAGTGCAGTTTCTCCGATCTTACAGCGCAGCCGTTTTCAAGAGTATAGCAGGGTCGCATTTAGCGGTGCTGTCTAGGGACCCGCACCAAAAAAATTTTAAATAAAACATTTGCTCAGTAGTGTCCTGTGGGACTCTGTATGGACTTATTCGGCTGACTTTTTCAGTGGACAGAACAAATGAATTCAGTAAACATTCACCTATCAAATCCTACGCTCCCGTACGTGAAAAGTCCAGTGGCACCCGGTCAGTCGTGTGGCACTTCAGTTTCAGAACCGCTAAGACTTTTAAAAGGATGGTTCGCGGAACTTTGGTAGTCGAAATGAGTTTGATTCTCCGAAAAGCTTATTACTTGCATCTACATGATTACTCTGCAATTCTCAATTAAGTGCCTTGCAGAGGGCTCATCTAACCAACTTTAAGCTATTTCTCAAGCGTTCCACTCTCGAGCAGCGTGGAAGAAACTAATGAGATCTTTTCGTGCGAGCTCTAATTTTATTATGGTGATCATTTCTCCCTATGTACCGGGTGACCAAAAAGTCAGTATAAATTTGAAAATAATGTAGATAGAGAGGTAAAAATTGACACACATGCTTGAAATGACATGGTGTTTTGTTAGAACCACCCCATCCATATTGCTATACGCGTGAAAGATCTCTTGCGCGCGTCGTTCGGTGATGTTCGTGTGCTCAGCCGCCACTTTCGTTATGCTTGGCCTCCCACGTCCCCAGACCTCAGTCCGTGCGATTATTGGCTTTGGGGTTACCTGAAGTCGCAAGTGTATCGTGATCGACCGACATCTCAAGGGATGCTGAAAGACAACATCCGACGCCAATGCCTCACCATAACTCCGGACATTCTTTACAGTGCTGTTCACAACATTATTCCTCGAGTACAGCTGTTGTTGAGGAATGATGGTGGACATATTGAGCATTTCGTGTAAAGAACATCATCTTTGCTTTGTCTTACTTTGTTATGCTAATTATTGCTATTCTGATCAGATGAAGTGGCATCTGTCTGACATTTTGTGAACTTTTGTGTTTTTTTGGTTCTAATAAAACCCCATGTCATTCCAAGCATGTGTGTCAATTTGTACCTCTCTGTTTACGTTATTCCGTGATTTATTCAGTTTTCAAATTTATACTGACTTTCTGATCACCCGGTAGGTGAGTGCTAACAAAATATTTTCACACTATGAGCAGAAATTTAGTGTTTGAAATTTCATGGTAAGGTCCTGCCGCAGCGAAAAACACGTTTGCTTTTGTGCCTGCCACCTGATGTGTATCACATCCGTGGCGCTCTCTGCATTATTTCGCAATAATAGAAAACGAGCTGCCCTTCTTCGAAATTTTCCGATGTCCTCCGTCAATCCTCAATGATGTGGATCCCACGCTGCACAGCAGTAATCCAGAAGAGGGAGGACAGGCGTAGTGTAAGCAGTCTCTTTAGTAGACCTGTTAAATTTTCTGTGTTCTGCCAAAAATCGTAGTGTTTGGTTTGCTTTCCGCGCAGCATTACCTGTGTGATCGTTCCAGTTTAAGTTATTCGAAACTGTAATCCCTAACTGTTTAGCTGATTTTACAATCTTTAGATTTGTGTCATTTATCGTCTGATTGTGGGCTCCTTTTTAGTGTTTACGTGAACGACTTCCAATTTTTTATGATTTAGAATCAGTTGTCACATTTTGCACCATACAGATATCTTGCCTAAATCATTTTGCAATTCGCTTCGATCATCTGATGACTTTGCATGACGGAAAAGACAGCGTCATTTGCAAATAATCTAACAGAACTGCTCAGATTGTCTCCTGAGTTGTTTACATAGATCAGGAACGGCAGGGAGCCTATATAACACTTGATTGGGTAACGCTAGATGTTACTTCTGCTTTCCTCCATAACTTTCCGTCAGTTACTACGATCTGCGACCTTTCTGAAAGGAAATCACGAATCCAGTCTCACATCTCAGACGATACTCCATAGACACGCAATTTAATTAGAATTCACTTGTGAGGAACGGTTTCTAAAGCCATCTGGAAATATAGAAACACGGAATCTATCTGAAATCTCTTGCCGATAGCACTCAAGAATTCGCGTGAATAAAGAGCTAGTTGTGTTTCACAAGAACGATATTTTCTGAAACTGTGTTGGCTATTTCTCAATAAATAGTTTTTTTCGTGGTGATTCATAATGTTCGAGCACAGTATATGTTCCAAAATCCTACTGCAAATCATACAGGGTCTGTAATTCGACGGATTACTTCTACTTCCTGTCTTGGATACTGGTGTGATTTGTGTAGCTTTCCAGTCCATGGGTACGGATCTTTCTACCAGCCAGCGGTTGTATATGATTGCTCAGTACGGAGTTTTCGTATCAGCATACATTGAAAGAAACGTTATAGTTATACAGTCTGGACCGGAAGACATGCCTTTAAGCTGCTTCGCTACATTGAAGGTATCTACTTCTAAGCTACTCAGGTTGGAAACTGTTCTTGATTTAAATTCTGGAATATTTACTTGGTGTTCTTTTGTGAAGGAATTTCGGAGAATCATGTTTAGAAACTTTACTGTTGTGGCACTGGCATCAGTAACATTAATATCGTTATCGTGCTGTGAAGACATTGACTGCGTCTTGCTACTGGTGTACTCTACATACGACCAGAATCTCCTTCGCTTTACTGCCAGATTTCGAGACAGAGTTTCGTTGTGGAAACTATTAAAAGCATCTCACATTGAAGTTAGCTGTAAATCCTTCAATTTTTCTGTTTTCCTAATTTCTAAATGACTCAAAGAATGCATCTTTCACATTGTGATCATAAACAAACGTAGGAAAACATCCTTTTCAAAATTGTAGGTAATGAAAAATGCTCCTCGATACTTCCGTGTCAGATGACGGGTTGTAAGTTTTGCTTCCCTCGGTATTGAAACAGCTGTTTTATGACAACTAGGTTATGAAAAAAATTCAAGTAGCTTCATTAGTATGACGTATAGGCACAAACCAATTAGCGGATAAGATTATTTAAAACTCGCATTTTGAGTGGGCTTTTTTTTTTTTTTTTTTTTTTGTTTTTTTTTGGAAAGTATTGTATTTCAGTTAGATACAGATAAAATTCGCTTTTTTGGTATGTTCCTTTTTATGTTGCATATGACAGAAACGTTCGCTTATAATTACGAAACATCATTTTTGAAATTGGATGTTACTTGGGCGTATTATAAAAATACATACACTGCCTGACAAAAAAGGTGAAGCACCCAGGAGACATGGTCGGATGTCAGTATAGCTTCTAAATGTACACACGATCAGCTGACGTGTAATTGATTGTGCTTGCAGTTCTCTCTGAAAGGTGGAATGGCCATCAGAGTGCATTAATGGTGTTCATGTTCAGTGTCGTTACCAGGCTTCATAGGGTTGTATGGGGCATGAACAGCGTCAGATGTCCAGTGATCGCTGCAAAGGGCAGGGACGTCTTGCGTAGTCGTCAGAGACAGCGTTACCAGCACCTGATAGTTAGAAAGGGGCTCATTCTGGGTCGCCATTCGGCCAGCTGGCTGAATCGTGCAATGTCTGGTAATCCATCAAGGAAAGTGGGCCTGCAGTCGGATACGAAGTATTTCAATATTGAAGCAAGACCAGCGGCTTTATTTGAATCCACGTCGTTTGTTCTTTTTAACACCGGCTACCTGTTTCGACAGCAAATTGTGTCATCTTCAGGTCCAGGATGGCAAGATACGCTTAGGGCCTGAAGATGATAACATTTGCTGTCGAAACAGGTAGCATGTGTTAAAATCAACAAACTATGTGGACTCAAATACAGCCGCTGGTTTGTCATCATTATTATTATTATTACTATTTTTATTATTCAAGGAACCGTGCAATATTCAGATTTGCGGTGCATTCGGAAGTGACAGTGGTCCGATGTTAGAGTGCATCGTAACTTGGGGGCAGACATACCTGTCGTTAAGGTTCCGGTCGATCACCTCTGACCACCACAAGGGAGGATCACCGACTGAATCGCTACCAGTAATGACGAGCAGTTATATTCGTTGCCAGGCCGCACCATCTCACCAGGAGTAACGCTGCTGCGCCCCTCCTTAACACTGGATGAACAGGACTTCTCCCGAAGCCGCCGCCAGACTCGAAGACGATGGTCATTCGAGGTAGCGTCGAAGCGCGATTCGTCTCTGAGCACAGTGCGACGCCATTAATTGCAGTCTGTACGCAGGCCTATCCTGGACTCCATGCCTTTTAGTGAAGATTTTAATCGTTGGTAACCATACCCGTTTGACTTTCTCGGAGAAGAATAACTTTTTTTAGACTCGCACACCTTCTTGCATTCTCTCCTGAACTAGGATTTTCAACCGTGTATTTATTCTAAATGTCGTTTTGTAACTCTTTTCCCCAAATTATTCACAGCATCCCTCCTTTGACTTCCGTTTTTATAGCCTTGGGATGTCACATCCCCAAGACATGAGAGGGCCTGAAAGTCTTATCTGCAGTGTTGTTTTCATGGCAGACCAGTAGAAACTGATTTGGTAAATGTGCTGACTGCGTATTCCCCTTTTCGGTGGAGAACCGTAGACTTGCAAATTTTGTTTCGCGACAGCCACTCATGTCTAGAAACATGTTGCAGAATAATTCGTGTTTCGCGAACTTGTTACTAGATGTGTACGCGTGGCCAATGGTTGTACATGCCAAAAATTTAACATCATTATGCCTGTTTTGTTGTCGACGCATGAAAAAATTTGCTACAAGACGTTAGGAGTATTTCCTGTCCCCTCCCTTCCCCCTCTACATCCACCCACTACTTGTCGTTATCCAACTCATTGCTAGGTCTTTTTATCGTCCTGTTTTTGTAATGGGTAAAACGAGAGAGACACTGAGCTACTGTTGTTTTGTAGCTGTACTTGGATTCCAAACCGAGTGGAGTGTGAAATACGATATGTTCTCGCGGAAAATAATCGCGCCTGCAATCGAATACGAATTAGAGGATTAATGAGACTGTCAGCTGGAAAAATGAAAGCAAGATGTAGTACACGTCGACCAGATTTGTGTGGCTAATCCTCTTAAAGGATTGGCAGAGCGCCGTGCGTTCCTCTCTGATGTCGCAACCGAGTGGTTTGTTGGTCGCTGGTGCGGAAGACGGACTCTCCGAAAGTCCAGCCTCTGACTAGCAGTGCATTGGACGCCGGCTGCGCCGGAAGCTGCGCGGGACAAAGAGGCGTTCACCACCTGCTCTCTTCTTCCTTTCTGCACCCTGTCACATCATCTATTGGTAACCAACAGCAGCGCTGCCGATGACACGACCACTTTCGGTGTCAATACCACCGCAAAAATTACGCCTAGTTTCAGAACGAATCTTTTAGTGCAGAATATCCGCTCTTGTCGAACATAACGACAGCCCACATTTCGCTGTAGAGAAGGAGTCTGGAAGCGTATACGTGGTTCTATGATTCCCGCTGTGTTAAAACATTTGACTGTTGGTGTATATCCATATATGACACTTTACGAAGTAAGTAGGCTGTTTAGGTTTTTATGTTGGTAACGCCACGTAGTGCTCTGTATGAAAATCACTGACTGTGCTGTTTGCAATCTGTGGCTGGTTGGCATTGTTGGAATATTTGCTATTGTAGTGTTGGGCAGTTGGATGTGAACAGCGCGTAGCGTTGTGCAGTTGGAGGTGAGCCGCCAGCAGTGGTGGGTGTGGGGAGAGAGATGGCAGAGATTTGATAGCGGCCGATCTGGACGTGTGTCCATCAGAAAAAGGAAATTTGTAAGACTGGATGTCATAAACTGATATATATATATACCACTGGCCATTAAAATTGCTACACCAAGAAGAAATGCAGATGATAAACGGGTATTCATTGGACAAATATATTATACTAGAACTGACATGTGATTACATTTTCACGCAATTTGGGTGCATAGATCCTGAGAAATCAGTACCCAGAACAACTACCTCTGGCCGTAATAACGGCCTTGATACGCCTGGGCATTGAGTCGAACAGAGCTTGGATGGCAGCTTCAACACGATGCCACAGTTCATCAAGAGTAGTAACTGGCGTATTGTGACGAGCCAGTTGCTCGGCCACCATTGACCAGACGTTTTCAATTGGTGAAATATCTGGAGGATGTGCTGGCCATGGCAGCAGTCGAATATTTTCTGTATCCAGAAAGGCCCGTACGGGACCTGCAACATGCTGTCGTTCATTATCCTGCTGAAATGTAGTGTTTCGCAGGGATCGAATGAAGGGTAGAGCTACGGGTCGTAACGCATAAGAAATGTAACGTCCACTGTTCAAAGTGTCGTCAATGCGATCAGGAGGTGACAGAGAGGTGTAACCAATCGCAGTCCATACCATCACGCCGGGTGATTCGCCAGTATGGCGATGACGAATACACGCTTCCAATGTGCGTTCACCGCGATGTCGCCAAACACGGATGCGACCATCATGATGCTGTAAGCAGAACCTGGATTCATCCGAAAAAAGACGTTTTGCCATTCGTGCACGCAGGTTCGTCGTTGAGTTCACCATCGCTGGCGTTCCTGTCTGTGATGCAGCGTCAGGGGTAACCGCAGCCATGGTCTCCGAGCTGATAGTCCATGCTACTGCAAATGTCGTCGAACTGTTCGTGCAGATGGTGGTTGTCTTGCATACGTCCCCATCTGTTGACTCAGGGATCGAGACATGGCTGCACGATCCGTTACAGCCATGCAGATAAGATGCCCGTCATCTCGACTGCTAGTGATACGAGGCCGTTGGGAGCCAGCACGGCGTTCCGTATTACCCTCGTGAACCCACCGACTCCATATTCTGCTAACAGTCACTGGATCTCGACCAATGCGAGCTGCAATGTCGCGATACGATAAACCGCAATCGCGATAGGCTACAATCCGACCTTTATCGATGTCGGAAACGTGATGGTACGCATTTCTCCTCCTTACACGAGGCATCACAACAACGTTTCACCAGGCAACGCCGGTCAACTGCTATTTGTGTATGAGAAATCGGTTGGAAACTTTCCTCATGTCAGCACGTTGTAGGTGTCGCCACCGGCGCCAACCTTGCGTGAATGCTCTGAAGCGCTAATCATTTGCATATCACAGCATATTCTTCCTGTCAGTTAAGTTTCGCCTCTGTAGCACGTCATCTTCGTGGTGTAGTAATTTTAATGGCCAGTAGTGTATACGAGGGTCAGTCAAAAAGTAATGCCTCCTATTTTTTTTTCTACGTTTAATTGTCAGGAAATTTAAATGCAATTACATAGGTTGAAAACCACAACATTGAGGATCATTTTGTCATTTTTCAATGTAATCTCCGCCCATCTCTACAGTTTTGGTCCATCTTTGAACAAGGGCATGTATCCCAGCACGGTAAAAATCACAGCTCTGCTTCCTAAGCCATTGACGCACGGATGTTTTGACGGCCTCCTCATCTTCAAAATGAATCCCACGATGAGCTTCTTTTAGTGGCCCGAACAGATGGAAGTCTGATGGTGCCAGGTCAGGGCTGTATGGGGGATGAGGCAAAACTTCCCATCCAATTTTGACAATCTCGTCAGAGGTGTGACGACTGGTGTGTGGTCTTGCATTGTCATGCAAAAGAAGAACATCTGCCATTGATTTTGTTGGGTGAACTCGCTGAAGACGTGCTTTAAGTTTGTTGAGGGTTGTGACGTATTGAACAGAATTTATTGTGCATCCCTGCTCCAAAAAATCAACCAGAATCACACCCTCTGTATCCCAGAAAACTGTTGCCATAACTTTCCCTGCCGATCGCACAGTTTTGAATTTTTTCTTCCTCGGCGAGCTTGTGTGACGCCACTCCATTGACTGCCTCTTTGATTCGGGTTCAAAAAAATGCACCCATGTTTCGTCCCCGGTCACAATTTTTTTCAGAAACTCATCTCCCTCCAAACGGAAGCGCTGCAAGTGTTGGGAGGCTATTGTTTTCCTTGCCTCTTTATTCTGATCGGTTAACATTCTTGGAACCCACCGTGCACAAACTTTTGAGTACCCCAATTGTTTAATAATCGTGATCACACTGCCTTTACTAAGAGAAATAATGCGACACACTTCATCTGCAGTCACCCGACGGTCACCACGAATGATGTCATCAACTTGCTGAATGTTGTGTGGAGTCACTGCACTCACCGGCCTGCCGCTCCGCTTTTCGTCAGTCAACGGTGTTTGCCCTTCAGCTTCCTTACAACGACGAACCCATCGTCTAACAGTGCTGACATCCACTGTCACAACACCATACACCTTCTTCAGTCTTTCATGAATGCGTATGGGCGTTTCACCTTCTGCATTCAAGAATTCAATCACACAACGCTGTCTCAAACGAACATCGATGTCGGCCATCTTACAAACTTCGGCTGTGCTGCCACCTGTTGACACAGAAAGTTACTACTGCAGTGGATTGCAGAAGAAGGTTTGAGGAATGGCGCCAAATTCAAATTTTTCACTTAACTTAATTTCTTTAAGTAGAGAAAAAATGGGAGGCATTACTTTTTGACCGACCCTCGTATATCATGACTTTTGAACACTATTAAGGTAAATACATTGTTTGTTTTTCTATTAAAACCTTTCATTTGCTAACAATGCCTATCAGTAGTTAGTGCCTTCAGTAGTTAGTGCCTTCAGTAGTTAGTGCCTTCAGTAGTTAGTGCCTTCAGTAGTTAGTGCCTTCAGTAGTTAGTGCCTTCAGTAGTTAGTGCCTTCAGTAGCTAGTGCCTTCAGTAGCTAGTGCCTTCAGTAGCTAGTGCCTTCAGTAGCTAGTGCCTTCAGTAGCTAGTGCCTTCAGTAGCTAGTGCCTTCAGTAGCTAGTGCCTTCAGTAGCTAGTGCCTTCAGTAGCTAGTGCCTTCAGTAGCTAGAATCTTTTATTTAGCTGGCAGTATTGGCGCACGCTTTATTGCAGTAGTTTGAGTAACGAAGATTTTTGTGAGGTAAGTGATTCATAAAGGTATAGGTTATTGTTAGTCAGGACCATTCTTTTGTACGGATTATTGAAATTCAGATTGCTTTGCGCAAAAATATTGTGTGTCAGTTTAGTTTTGACCAGAATAAGTAACGAGAGAAATGTCTGACTACGTTCAGTTTTACTCAGCTGTCTCAACGTAGTTCACCAGCACTGTCATTTTTAAAATTTTCAAAGGAATCTTTTAACTCATCTCTGAATATTGTACACATCGTTTCTAAAACTGTGAGGTATTATTCGCGCAGTATAAACTGACATTCGGCGCAGATACCGATGGGAACTATTGCAAACGGGGAAACGCTTTTGGAGTGGCTTCCATCGGCCACCGCGCAGTGTGTTGGTTTGGAGTGCGCGAATAGTACGTGAGCGGTACTGCGAATTTCCGACTGTGTTCCACAAGTTCAGAAACAAGCTCGAGTACATTCTAACAACGCTACAATGAATTCAGCAAATTACACCGTACTTGTTAAAACGATTACGATTCCATTACACAGTTAATTATGCGTATGCAACCAGGCGTATCAGTGATAATTCAGTGAACACGTAAGCACCACTTTGCAACCTTGCACCGAAATATTTCGTATAAATGCCGAGATCGTACTGTTGAAACATCCGCTTTGAAAAATTATGAATGACTGTGCAGGTAAACTTGAACGTTATATGATTTTCAAAACTCAACGTACTCCAACAGTTTTCTCTTTACTTATTATAATCATAACCAAACTGACACACAATATTTTTAGCGCAACGCAATCTGACTTTCAATAATCCCTACAAAAAAAAATGGCCCTGACTAACATACCTTTCATGAATCACCTACCTCACAAGACTCTTCGTTACTCGAACTACTGCAATACAGCGAGCGCCAATACTGCCAGATAAATAAAAGATTCTAACTACCGATGGGCATAGTTAGCAGATGAAAGATTTTGATATGAACAAACAATGTATTTATCTTAATAATGTTCAAAAGTCCTTCATATATCTATCAATTCATGACAACCGTCTTTACAAATTTCCTTATTCTGGCGAACACACGTCCAGATAGTCCGCTTATAGTAACCTCTCGAAAGTATGGCACCTCTCTCTCCACATCCATCACTGCTGGCGGCTCACCTCCAACTGCTCAACGCTACCTGCTGTTCCCATCCAGCTGCCCAACACTACGCAGGCGGATATTCCAACAATGAGTCCAACTAGCCACAGACTGCACACAGCACAGTCAGTGATTTTCATACAGAGCGCTACGTGGCGTCACTAACATAAAAACCTAAACAGCCTACTTCCACTGTCAGCTGACGTTTTCTATTCCAGAGGCGCGATTTAATCTTATATTTCTGAACGATCGCGTACACATTATCAATGCGGGCGAAAATACTCTGCAGTTATTAAAGGATACACCACCATGCAAAGATTATTTCACACGGTTCTTAGTAGTATTTAATTCGTACAGAAACAAAACGCGTTATTAACAGAAACGCTACAACTCGCGCATAATGCGTTCCACGTTTCGATCAGCACTGTCTCGCTACAGACCCACATCGACTGACAGCGAAAATTCGTTTTGCCAGTAAAGACCGGCTCTGACAACAATACTTCAAAAATACAAATTCCGAACGTCTGCGCACTGCGTCAAATGTTAACACTCTGAGAAAGAACGAATTATATTACGCTGATACAATTCATTTCGAAAGGAAAAAAAGACACTTTACGTTGTGGTTAAGCCATTCTTCACTGTATCATTCCCGTCAGTATTGTTAACGTAGCAAAGGGAAGTAGATGCACTTCTGGAGGCTTCCGAGAGTAGAAGAGAGACACCGGCAGAACTGAAGCTGCAACAGTAATTCGCGAGTCGTTCCTAGATCGCTGTCTGCAAGAGCTATGCCCGCGAAATGAGTGTGTACGGATTGCAGTCCCTCTTCCAGGCATAGCTATTACCTTTTTGTGAAGTTTCAGTTGCCATAGTCATCGGAATTTTTATCCTTCTGCCCCTTCTTCCATGTGCTCACGCTCTCAAATTCCGTGTCTGTTTTTGAAATTGTAGTGTTTATCGGTTTGTTGCACTATTTTTTCCCCTTTTTCTCCATTTGTTTTCTATACTTCCTCCTTAATCGTCCACTTTGTTGTTTTTAGTTTTCGATTTTTGTCCTTTCGGCCTTCTCCCATTCTTCCGCAGTTTTCCGTCTTTCTCGGTGTTAATTTCTCCCTCGTTCCTCAAAAGATACGACAAAACGAGGAATTCATGTAATTTTACGCTTGCATGCTTTTTATGAGTTCCATGAAGCCATCTAAAAGCCCCTCTGCCATTCCTCCACTCCGCAGATGTATTAACAACGTTGAGAAGGCTATGTTCTGGGTTGAATGTTCCATGTAGAGATTACAAATTCTATCTAACACAAAAACGTCTTTATTTTTGTTAAGTGTAATGATCTACGCGTAAGATACACGAGCAGTACTTCCCTTTATGAACACTTCGAATCCCATCACGATATGTGATGTACCATTAATATCTGTGTATTTCATACTTAATTTTTTCTTTGGTTGTCATATTCACTTATCACGTGACGATGACATAAGAAACCGGAAGTCACCTCATGACTACATAAATACAATTTCTCAGTACATCACACGAAAGCGTTTCATTTTAAATTTTATAGCAATGTTTTGTCAAGCATCCACAGAAAATTCAGTTGATCTGTATAGCAGTTTCGCAAATTAAAAGTTGGTTTAAACCTAAGGTTGTTAAATTAAATAGTAATGAGGCAAACGCATGTATATTTGGCACAGCTTCATCGCTACCCTAATGTCGGAATCGCTTGGTAAACACTCTGTCTCACTGAGCGTGTCTGAGACACAAATGGGATCTGGATGGCTTCTGAACACTCTAGAGTCCACACCATATCGTGTTGCCGCCGTAATCAAGGTGAAAGAGTGCGCCACTAGTTATAAGAGAATTGTTTCTAATTCAGCTGCTCAAGAGTATAGCCAAAAGTTCTCATCATCATCATTATTATTATTATTCTTTTATAAGAAATTTCTGGAAACGAAAATCTTCGGCTATATTTATGGAGCAGCATAACAGGATAGGCGAGGGCAACAGTCATTATGCCGGAATACGCTGAAGCATTAATTCGATGTGCTCTCTCTCACGCTTTTTAGCGCGCTAATGGAATGGAAATGCAATCAACAGACTATTTGATAAATTGTACACAGACACGTATGCTAAAAGGCACCTGGCTCGCGAACCATTTTGCATGCAGTATCGGACACTCACGAACTTCAAGCCAGGGACCTGGAAGTACTCTGCAATATGTCCGCTCTTGGATTCAAACAAAGGCCGCATTATTTTTTTTTATGAACTGATTCGCGTTTGTCGTACGGACTGCTTGACAACGACATAGGGATGGATCATTACTTCAGTTCTTGTGGGGATGAAAAAAGGAGGTAATCACGTCATTACGAAATCAAAGAGGAGTTAGTCTCTCAAAGTAGACACGAAATACCGTATATCAGGGAGAGAAAATCGAACGTAGAACACGTTTCGCGAGGGTTAAAATTAAGGGTATTCACTACTGGAATATTAAGGCATTTTGATGGAGAGCCTGGTGAAAGAGGATTAGAAAAATTCATTAAGTTTTGCTCGTCTACTAGAAACTGTTCGTTGTTATATATATGAGTTAAACTTTATGGCAGGTTAGTGTGTGCTCTGGACCAGGATTAGAACCCAGGACATCCGTCTTTCGAGATCAAGTCCTCTCCCAACTGAGCTACCCCAAGCACGACTCACGTCCCATCGTCACAGCTTTACTTTCACCAATACCTAGACTTCTACCCTCCAAACTTCGCAGAAGTTCTCCTGCGAAATCGTGGGATTAGCATTACTGGAAGAAAGAACATTGCAGAGACATGGCTTAGCCAAAGCCTTGGGGACTGTTGTGAGAATGGATTTTTCACTCCGGTGCAGAGTGAAAAGTTCACTCCGGGAATTTCTTTGTGTGTTCGACAGTGTGCTATACTAGGTGTCTGAAAAATTGCTCAGAGTTTAGTTTTGGTCAATATTAGAGAAAACTCGTATCTACATCAATCTGGAACAGTAAGTGTTCATCACAGTTAGTGTTCATTGTGGTCACTACCTATACCCACACAGCCCTTTTTTCTGAAACAATAACGAACTCATGCGAACTCACATGTCTGGCCACACACAAGGGACAAGCACCGGTTCAAATATTTGCCCAACCATTCTGATGTAGGCGTTGTGTGGCTTCACTAAATCACTTAAGGCAAACACTGCAAATGGTCTTACCGACATGACAGGGCCGTTGTATCTCCTCACACTTCTCCAGTTGGAACTTACCCTACCTTCTTTTCAGTATCTTCGTAATCAGAAGTCGACAGGAATATAGTCCAGGTGAGTCAGTAGCCCATACAAATGGATTTTCACGACGAATCCATTACTCATCACACTTTTGCGAGATATACCGTGTTAGCAAGCGTAGAAAAAGGAATGGTGCCTCGTCGTCCATAAACTGTCCTTCGCCTTTTTTACTTTTGTCACATTTTCAAACAGCGCTAATAAATTGCCGAGGTGCATCTTCATGTTTTTGCAGTGCAATAACTGATGCACTAAATTTTAGGAGTGCAGCCGCGTAAACTCCCTTTCCTCTTCCTCCTCTTCTTCCTCTTCTTCCTCTTCCTCCTCTTCTTCCTCTTCCTCTTCCTCTTCCAGTTCCTCCTCCTCCTCCTCCTCCTCCTCCTCCTCCTCCT
This sequence comes from Schistocerca americana, assembly GCF_021461395.2. Lineage (NCBI taxonomy): Eukaryota > Metazoa > Arthropoda > Insecta > Orthoptera > Acrididae > Schistocerca > Schistocerca americana. The sequence continues at coordinate 845,263,569 of NC_060121.1, forward strand.
CCTCCTCCAGTTCCTCCTCCTCCTCCTCCTCCAGTTCCTCCTCTTCCTCTTATATTGCCACCGTATACTTTTCGACCACCTACAGAGTGATCCGACAGACTTAGGCTGTAGTACTCTTACATAGTTTTAAGCACAGATACACAAGCGCCAGAGATGCTGATCGGCGGGAAACAGTGTGCGTAAATTAACTCCGTGGTTATGCGGTCGGTCGTTATTCGCAAATCGAAATACCATTATTAGCAACAGTCTAACGATGTGTTCGCGAGTTGTCAAAGAAAGCGCCTGATTCCACGAATTGTCTAGATTGAAATCTCTGCCTCATTCAGCTGAGACACATGGTAATTAGCGACGCTGGCTGCGAGTGGGCATTGATTGAAATCAATGAGGAAAGTTGAAAATTTGCGCCGGACTCGGATTCGCACCCTGGATCTGCTGCTTACTAGACAGATATTCTGAACACTGAGCCATCCAGTGGTCATTGCGACTGCATGGACTACCATAGCACTCCTTCCATCAGACCCAAAAACCTCAACTTATCCACACACTACTGACGTAGTGTTCTTTGACTATTATCCTCGCCGGCCGAAGTGGCCGCGTGGTTCTGGCGCTGCAGTCTGGAACCGCGAGACCGCTACGGTCGCAGGTTCGAATCCTGCCTCGGGCATGGATGTGTGTGATGTCCTTAGGTTAGTTAGGTTTAACTAGTTCTAAGTTCTAGGGGACTAATGACCTCAGCAGTTGAGTCCCATAGTGCTCAGAGCCATTTGATTCGAACTATTATCCTCACTGTTCGCAGTATTTTGTCGATTCCTGTAGGGATTCGAGAATGGTGTCATCTGACGGATGCTCACCAAGCACAAAGTTGAAGTGATTTTTCGTTCTCCACAGAAGACAGCAGCACTGTAGTGTTCCGTCAAAGAAATCTTGATGCTCTGCAAAGCTCTGCGATTGTGGACTTCCATACATTGGACAGACGACTCACTGAATCCATGAAAGATGCATTGAACGCCGTAGGTACACCCGGCTATTACAGCCCAGTAAAACGGCTGTGTCAAAGCACATGCGTGGACACTAATTATGCTGTGCAGTACGACAGTGTCGAAATTCAAGCACCGACTTCATGGGAATGAGGTTTCATGTGCCATTCACCATTTCTTTACGCACTTTATAATCGCAAGTGTTTATTTGTTCCTTACCGTAAGAGTTTGGCATTATCATTCTTTGTTTAATCAGAAGAACTCCGAAGCCATTCGGGAAGCGCCATTGGCGTTCGTTTTTGTTCTCAAGCGATCGCTGACAAGTCGAAATTCAACTCTTTAAAATTTTATCAGCGAACGGCGTCGATACGCAGCGTCGCACCCGACTGCCCATATAGTTTTTTATACTGATTAAAAAAGGTAGAAAGACGAGCAGAGAGCTTGAACCGCTGTCTGCTCTCGAGTATCATTTCACTACACCTTACGGTGAGTAGCGGATGGTAATTGGGGTGCCATTATCTTAGTCCACCACACCCCCCTCCCCCGCCTACCTGCTCCATCTCCTTCCCTGCTCAGTTCAACAATGGTGCGTGGGAAGAATGATTGTAGGTAAACCTTTGTATGAACTCAAATTTCTCTGATTTTCTCATTTCGGTCACTTCGCGACAAGCTCCTATGTGGGAGGAAGTAACAGGTTGCCCTACTCTTCCCGGAGTGTACGCTCTCGGAACTTTAAAAGTATGCCTCTCCATGATGCACATCATCTCTCTTGCAGCGTGTGCAATTGAAGTTCGTTGACATTCACCCCACCGCTCGCGCGCTAAACGAACGAACCCGCGAAGAAACGAGCCGCACTTCGTCGACTCCTCTGTCTCTCTTCTTTTAATCCAACTTCGTAATCGTCCCAGACAAATAAGCAATACTCAAGAGTTGCGGATGTTATTTTTCATTCACATTTCTAGGTCCAAACAGAAGGGGCCAACTGAATGCTATATTGGCTCGGTGCATACAGGCGTGTGGAAGGTCACGCTTTCCTTTGCCCATAGAAACCCAAGTGGAGCGAATCGAGACATTAGGTATCCTACAAAAGCCATCATAAAATATCAGACAGGATTATGTTAGCTTTCTAAAAACAGACTAACTAATAAAGAAAACGAAACATCTGGAAGATACGGCCCGATGTCCGTGTAACTTCTACACACACTGATCGATAACACATCGCAATATCAAAAAATAATTAATGTGAAGTAGTGAAATTTCAGGAATACATCTGTCTAGGTAAAATATTTAAGTGATGGCAAAATCACAGGTTAATGTAAGCGCGAGATCAGCCATTGCAAATGTCAAATGCTGGTACATTAATAACGGGTGCAATCGCGAGAATGTTGAATGTAAGCATCCAAAAGTGCATACACTGTGTTGTAAAAGTGATTGAAATCAGTTTGTGGGGTGGAGTTCCGTGCCTGTTGCACTTGGTCGGCGAATACAGGAACGGTTAATGTTGTTTGTAGACGATGCAGGGTTGTCGTCCGATGATATTCCACATATGATGGACTGGAGATCTGGTGATCGAGCAGGCCAAGGCAATAAGCGGACTCTCTGTAGATCATGCTGGATTACAACAGCGTATGTGGTAGTGTGTTACCCTATTGTAAAACGCCCCCTGGAATGCTGTTTATGACTACCAGCACAACAGGTAGTCGCACCTTCTTTATTTTCTTTACGTTATCATAAAGACACTATTTATCGTCATCAGTAACGATACAGGATAGGAATGGTCGATGTTGTTCACAAGCCAATTGATGACTAGCAAGCAGATATTCTCTTATGCTCACCCGCCGATTTTTGCGATTTTGGCTTGGAACAGGCGTTACCCGTACACCCGATTTTTGAACCTTCCCTACTGCGTGCAAATGTCGCACAATATTACATTTGCCAGTTCTCGAGTACACTGACGTGAATTCTTGTGAGTTAATGCGTTTAAACGATGTTCAAGCCCGAAGCTCTTCCTGAACGCGGAGAGTCACTGATATCGAAACGATCCTCCTTAAAGTGAGAAAACCATTTCCTTGCCGTGCTCTGTCCAATGGCATTATCGCCATACACGGCGCAAATGTTTCTGGATGCCTCCGCTCTTGTCACCCCCCCCCCCCCCCCTCCTCCCAATTGAACTCAGTTATAAGTATGTGTCGGAAATGTTCCGATTTCTCGACTTGGCGGTCCATTTTCTGTCGTTCAGAGCTCCACTCACTGTCTGCAAATGGCATAATGACAATATGTAATTTCAAATAGCAACAGTGAACTACAAAAAAAATGACAGTCGATAAATAAACCTATAGCAATCGGAATGCCAACCTGCACAACAAAAACGCTACTGTAGCGGCACCACCGTTTATGATAGCGAAAGTTAGTTTCGTGCTATATTCTGAGCACGAGTTACAGCCAGGTGTGGGCTGTGTTGCAGTGGGTTATGCATAGCAGCAATTGTGAAGGCAAATAGAGACCACAGGGGCGTAGAACTGCAGGATAAGGCACACACAGCAGTTCGCATGGCGCAAGTCACAAGCAGAAGGGGCCACTGGCCAACCTAAGTGTTTTGAATACGTGACGCAAAGCGGTGTGCTTGGCAAAACAGGCGCACAGCCGAGTATAAATAGGTGCCGTTTTCCAATGAGATTCATTCAAGTGTGGCAGCTCTCCTGGACGGTGGGGTGTGTCACACTACCGGCTACACACAACAACAGATGGGGCGCCAGTGTCCCAGTCCACGGCAGGTCGTTGGTTCGACCCCCTGAGGCCGACGCAGGGTCTGTAGCCAGCCAGCGGCAGGCAACTCCATGGCTCGGTGGCACAGGCAGTCGTCTCGGCTCCCGACACAAGCCGTAGGCATCCTGAGGCAAGGACCGCAGATTCGGATGCCGGATTGTGGGCGCTCGTTGATGTCGCGATCTCAGCCACGCTGGCGAGAAGAAAGACGCGACTGGCCGCCTGCAGCTCACACCGAGCGGCGGTGAGTCGGCAGGGGTGCAGACCACTGAGCCAACTCCCAGCATCCTGACGAAGTCGCAACTCCACTGACGTACAATGCCTGCTCGATACAGCATTGCATTACACGGGCCACTGGGGTGCTTCCTCAGCATTGCGGGGCCGTGTGACGCAGACCAAGAGGAACGAGGGCACTGTAGCTGAAAAAACAATAAATCACTTGGAAAGTTCTCGCCGAGTTTTAATACGGCACCTCCTGGCACCCATCTTCTACACTACAAACTTGGGCAGTACCAGACAGCAAGAAACCAGCTTACGTAAAGAGTTGTAATGTTGTTGCTTTAATTTGTTCTGCAAGCGGTGCTGATATTCAAGACCATAAAAGTGGGTTAAAAGCTGTGAGCTATCTGAGGAAGTTAACCATGCATTACTGCACAACTGTTTCACCAGGTATCCAGTCTAGCTTAGCAAATTCCCAACCAGGCTAACATTAATTATAATCTTTTAGTACTCATCTTACGATAACCGGTGATATATACAGGGTGTCCCAGCTATCTTGTCCACCCAAAATATCTCTGGAACAATAACAACTATTGGAAAACGACTTTCACCGGTATCAATGTAGGACTGGGGCCCATGAATGTACATATTTGGAAACATTCTAAAACGAAAGCATATGTGTTTAACACAAACTTATGTTTTTATATATGGACCTCCTATATTTTTTCTTAAGCAATCCATAGCATGACAAAGCACATACACAATGGCGTTGATTGCATCGCAATATTCCCATTACATCCCGAGATATTAAGACGCGAAGTTGACGTTTGAAACACCCGACATGCGCTGCTAGCGCACGTCCTGAGGCTCAGGCGTGAACCCCATGCTGCCCGTAATCGCGATGTGATTGACATGTGTAATCACACCTCCATACTTATCAAGAGGTCCGAAACGAATAATACGGTCTGCTGCCATCAACTCTCTTAAGCACATAATGGTTTCCCCTCTTGCACGTTTTACGTATCTACGTACACAATATGAACCAGTACCTACCGGTGTACACCCGTCAGGTTGTCTTATATATCCTGCACACCCAAAATAAGGTTTATGTAATGCGTTATATGACCCATTGTTCCTGTCGCGCATGGCCTGGCTCTATCTAGTCAAGTGTCCAACGTAGTTCCCACTACTGCCACAGTTACCACTTCGCCTTGTTTATTATTTGCGACCCATGCAAACTCCTGTACTCCACCACCCCCCGAGCATACCATTTGTTGTTGCTTTGGCGTGCAGTACACCGCTTGCCAGTGTAGTCGTGCATCAGAGTAATCTAGTGACGGCACGGAGGTAGTGCACATTGTGAATAAACGTTGTGTTGTGGGACTTATACTGTACAGTATAATGTACACACATGAAGATATGGTAGAAATGCTGCTGATCTATGGAGAATGTACGTTGACGGGAAATAAGTTATGAGATTGCTTGTTTGTTGATAGTACTGTTAGCTAACATTATGATTATTAAGTTAATATGTCTGTTTTCTACCCTACCCTACTCTACATACCTGTACTGTACCCTGTTGTAGGTGGACGAAATGCTGTTCAGGCAGAACGACTGTACAGAAGACGATTCCCTGACAAGCCATTGCCTTCGCGCCGGATGTTTGGTCGTCTCATGCCTCGTCTAAATGAAACGGGAAGCTTAAATCCAAGACCTCGACATCGTCCTAGAACACGCACAGATAAACGTGCTAAAGTTGCTGTGCTCGCTACCATAGCTGTGAATCCTCAAATCAGCACACGTCGAATTGAACGTGAAGTTGGTGTGTCGAAATGAAGTGTACAGCGTATTCTTAAACGTCATAAATTTCATCCTTACCATGTTCATTTACACGAGGATCTTCATGGAAATGACTTCCGCAATAGGGTAACATTTTGTCGGTGGGCTCAGCAAAAACTTCTGACTAATACAAATTTTTTTGCAGATGTTCTCTTTACCGACGAGGCATCATTCTCCAAGAAAGGAATTGTCAATATGAGCAATATGCATTATTGGTCCGCAGACAATCCAAAATGGCTCCGTCAGGTAGAGCATCAACGTCCGTGGAAAGTTAATGTTTGGTGTGGGATTATTGGAGATACCATTATCGGACCTTTCTTTGTAAGTGGCATGCAAAATGGCAGACAATACTCCAGATTTATACGACACAATCTCCTGTTCTCTTGGACACCGTACCTCTGAACCGGAGAATGGTCTTGTGGTATCAGCATGACGGATGCCCTGCACATAACGCCTTACGAGCACGACGACTTCTGAACCGTAAGTTCCCTGGTAGGTGGATTGGACGAGGTGGCCCAGTTAGGTGGCCTGCCTGATCTCCGGACCTTAAACTGCTGGATTATTTTCTTTGGGGATCAGTGAAGGATGCTGTTTACCAACATGAACCAACAACACCAGAGGACATGAAGCAACGCATTATTGATGCTTGTACAGCCGTCAAAGAGGAAACAGTAGCACGAAGTAGGGCATCCTTCATCTGCAGAGTGACCCTATGTGTGCAAGCCAATGGGCATCACTTCGAGCATGAGATGTGAACGCTATGTTTAGTATGTAGTGCTGGTATCACAGTGGAAATTTCTACAAAGGGCCATTTTACCCATTGATGTTAAGAAACATTTGTTTGCAACAATTTGTCATTTAACGCATTAGATAAACATAACATTGATAATTATGTGATAATAAAACTAATTGGTTAAACATGTTTACATTCATCTTCTATGTCCTACCTGAACTTCCCAAATCAAAACATTTTTACCTAAACAACGGTAAAACTTTTAGCCCACTTGCTCGTTCCACTAAAATCATCAACATGATTTTTACCATTACGAGTGAATGATTAACTGTCACTTGCGTAGATCTACAGTAAAGTAAAGTTTTAACGTTGAACGGCATTACCTTTTTAGTAACGGATTAACGATAAGCGAAGTTAACTTTGCGACTAACGTTGCGGTGCACAGATATGTTACAGAACCGCATCACCCCTAACCTATGGGATAAATACCTGCTGGAATGTACGACGTTAATGCAGGATGGCAGCAGACCGTATTATTCGTTTCGGACCTCTTGATAAGTATGGAAGTGTGATTACGCATGTCAATCACATCGCGATTACGGGCAGCATGGGGTTCACGCCTGAGCCTCAGGACATGCGCTAGCAGCGCATGTCGGGTGTTTCAAGCGTCAACTTCGCGTCTTAATATCTCGGGATGTAATGGGAATATTGCGATGCAATCAACGCCATTGTGTATGTGCTTTGTCATGCTATGGATTGCTGAAGAAAAAATATAGGAGGTGCATTTAAAAAAACATAAGTTTGTGCTAAAAAGCACATATGCTTTCGTTTTAGAATGTTTCCAAATATGTACATTCATGGGCCCCAGTCCTACATTGATACCGGTGAAAGTCGTTTTCCAATAGTTGTTATTGTTCCAGAGATATTTTGGGTGGACAAGACAGCTGGGACACCCTGTATATAAAAAGACAATTTAAATAAAAAGAAATAAATCAGTTTATATTTGGACATTTGTTTTAACATTGATTATTGTTCCGTTAAAATTTCAGCATATCAAACTTGATTAATAACTAAACTGGTGCCTTATTTAGGTTTGTGAAAATGTGAGTTCGTAATCTTACGGAACACATCAAATAGGGAGCCAAGATTGGGAGACTACATACAACACTGCATTCATAAAGAGGAAAGTTGAAACATATCCAAGAGGAAATTAACCACAACCAACCGATTCAATTTTCACCCAGAGAAGTTACGTTCGTAGCGCAATCCTGTCCGTCATCAAATTACCACACACTGGTACACTGAATTCATATTAACACTCTGTGAAATCTTCCCGAAAAGAATAGCTGAGGGCTACTTTGATGCTTACACCACATGCTTCACGTGGTCAACTTCGTTTACACAAAGAGTGTAACTCCACAATAATTTTGATAATTGAAATAAATTACATCGAAACGCGTTTTACTAAAGAAATCCTCGAACTGGTTACTATCGTCTTACTATTAACCTGATGGGTCAAACAATTGTATAAGCACGTGGTACTGGTCTCACGAAGTACACCCCACATGGGTTGAACATAAAGAAAATTTACTATATTGAAAAATATAGTCAAGACGAGACGTTATAATCTCACGCACATTCACATTTAAGATTGATGATCTTAGAGTTACGGATCATCCACACGTGGTTCCACTTCACTCACAAAGTAGTGACAAAGTAACTACTGGAAGATATTCTGAACTTCACACTCGAATTACTCTGCGTTGCAATTTAAGATAACATTAGATATTTTAGATCTAAACCTGAAATAAAGGTGATTAAATTTTCAGTTAGGCTGAACTTAAGAAATCCATTGTCCTACGGACTTAGCAGAGACGCGCTTAGCCGGAGATCTTACCACTTCAGACGCTCGCTGCGGACAGACTGCCATGGGCCCCTACCAAGGGTGCTTCCAGATACAAAACGGAAGTGACCAGAGAGGCAGCTTCCTATACCATCATGAGAAGGGACGGACAGGACCATACTAAGAATAGAAACCTGTTTGCTTTTAGAAAGTGTAGCTACCTGTTCCGACGTTGGTCCTACTGTTCTCTAGCAGACAGGCTTGTCTGCTACCATCAAGCATGCAACTAGAAATACATTTGCTCATTCATCCTCTCACACAGAAGGGAAGGGGGTTGACAGTATCTTATCTCATACAGTATATAAAAGAAAGTGGATGTAGGTTCCGTATGAGACTGTGTGACATGAATTACATATAAACTGTGTTTTAAAGTGTGGTAGTGTGCAGATCGTTCTTGTTTGTGTGTAAAAGTAACACGTTTCACTGCTCAGTCTCCTCCCAGATAGTCAGAAACACCACAGTAAATTTAGAAGAGGAATTCATGCCGTAAATGACAACAAAAAAAATGGTTCAAATGGCTCTGAGCACTATGGGACTCAACTGCTGTGGTCATAAGTCCCCTAGAACTTAGAACTACTTAAACCTAACTAACCTAAGGACATCACACACATCCATGCCCGAGGCAGGATTCGAACCTGCGACCGTTGCGGTCGTGCGGTCCCAGACTGTAGCGCCTTTAACCGCTCGGCCACTCCGGCCGGCCAAATGACAACAGATTTAAGAAATTAACATGAAAGGAATCCAACAGAGACCTTTCACAGTATGTGCGAAAGTAGAAGTTGATGGCTCGGTACAGCCTGGCACATTACACCTTGCTTCGCTGACTGAAACATAAATGGAACGTAACCAAGGACTTCATCAGTTCTGTTGTAAAATTATTTGAGCCTGCTTCTGGATTTCGAAAAGTGGGAGGCAATCCAAGACGCTGAGGCGGTGGCGGTAGCGGTAGACACCTGTTGTCGGCAGCGACGGTCGCGACTTGGCGACCAAGTGGCGGCGTGGGTGAAGCCAGGCAGCCGCACAGATTCAGGCTTACTGCAGCGCCGCCCCGGTAGGGGACGGCGTAATTAGCGGCCGCTCGTAAACGCGGCTCGGCGAGCGTCGGACCATTACCGGCGCCGAAATTACGTGGGACAAAGCCGGCAGGCCAGACCGCGACCACGCGCTGCTGCAGCTGGCGCTGCCGCGCCGACGTCCGTCCGTCGTACGACCGAAGTCTTCGGCGGCAGTCAGACAACTACCGAGCTCGGCTGGTATACACAGTGGTTATAACTGAAGTGCAGCTACTCGTGGAAGCCCAGTGTGAGATGTAATTGTCGAATGACTGCGTAGCTTGGTAAATTCGCTAATGCGTTAGTATGTAACCCATTTATGCTGGGAAAAAAGTAGTCCCAATGTTAGCCACCAGGTGCAAATCTGGCGCTGTAAGGCATCTCGTCGATGTGTCCGGTGCTCATGTTGAACGAATTGTCTGAGGACGGTTGATAATAAAATCAAAATTATGCCTTTCTCACTTGTTTGATCTTTTCTGCCCGCATCTCATTCGTAATCCATTACACATGGAAGCATTTCTACGCGTCTTTCTTGCATTTACAGCGCCAGATTTGCACTTGGTGGCCAAAACTGGAACTAATTATTTTCCAGCGTAAATCAGTTCCGCGTTAACACATTAGCATATCTGCCAAGTTTCGCTGTAACACGATAATTACAGTCTACACTGGACGTCTGTGAGTAGTTGCACTTAATTTATATCTACCCGGTACTAACAGAGTGAGCTGGCGCGCTGGAGTCGCATCCGAGAGGGCGGCGGTATGGATAAGGGATTCAACGGACCTTCTCCTCTGACGGAAAAGCTTGGAACTTCCAACTGAAATTTGACCTCTGGTTCCTAAATTCATAGTTTAAAAATCTAAGTACCAAGCAGTTGCCGTAGCAATAGCACCAAAACCACCACCACAACAACAGCAAAAACAACAGTCGTCCACCTCTTGCTGGACTGCCCACTTTTAGCCGATCTTCGGCGGACATTTAACTTTCCCAGCTCCCTACCTTCTCTGTTGAGCGACGATGCCTCAGCAGTAGCTTTAGTTTTACGTTTTATCCGTGAGAGTGGGTTTTATACTTCTAGTTTGGTCCCTCCCCCCCCCCCCCCCTCTTTTAAACCAACAACTACAACAACAACAACAACAACAACAACATTGCGAACCTTATGCGTCAGACAGTCAAAGGAGTTCTTGTTACTTCCAGAACTGCCTCAGCCTACCACATAAGAATGCCGTTGTTTACAAATTGTCTCAGATGTGTCTGCTTGTGAAACTACGTTTATTTTATTAGGAATTGAGGTATCCATGTCTACACGATTTTTCTGCAGTTCACACTTAATTGCGTGGCAGAGGGTTTATTTAACCACTTTAAAGCTATTTCTCTATCGTTCCACTCTCGAACGGCACGCGTGTGAGTTCTGATTTCACTCATTTTGTTACGATAACCATTCCCATGTAGGTGCGCGCCAACAAAATATTTCCGCAATCGGAGGCGAAAGTTTGTGACAGAAGTTTCACGAGAAGATCTAGCCTCTACAAAAAACGTCTTTGTTTTAATGATTGCCATCCGAATTCACGTAGCATGTCCACTGCGGTCTCTCCCCTATTTTGCGATAATACAAAACGAGCTGCCATTCTTCGGAGTTATTTTATGTCCTACTTCAGACCCATCTAACGCGGCCCCGACAGTGCACAGCAGTACGTAAGAAAAGGGCGGACAAGCGTAGTAAAAGCAGTCTCTTTAGTACATCTATTACATTTTCTCGGTGTTTTGCCAAGAAGTCGCAGTCTTTGGTTTCGATTCCCCACAATCTTATCTACGTAATGCTTTCCAGTTAAGTTATTGGTAACTGTAATCCCTAAGTATTTAGTTCAATTTTAGACCCTTTAGAGCCGGCCGTGGTGGTCTAGCGGTTCTAGGCGCTCAGTCCGGAGCCGCGCGACTGCTACGTCGCAGGTTCGAATCCTGCCTCGGGCATGGATGTGTGTGATGTCCTTAGGTTAGTTAGGTTTAAGTAGTTCTAAGTTCTAGGGGACTGATGACCATAGATGTTGAGCCCCGTAGTGCTCAGAGCCATTTGAACCATTTGAAGACCCTTTAGATTCATGTGATTTACCATGTGACCGAAATTGAGCGGATATCTTTTAGTACTTACGTGGATGACTTAACAGTATTCATTATTTAGGGTCAATTCTTACTTTCCGCAATGTGCAGATATCTTTTATAAATAATTTTGTAATTACTTTGATCATCTGCTGACTTTACAAGATCTGTGATCTAAGTTTGGTTAAAACAAATGTCGAGATCGCAATAACATTTGTTTTTTATGATCGGTTTCGGCTTACGTTAAAGCCATCCTCAGATTTTTTGAGCAATGCAAAGGTAGGAACAGCAAAGTTACAAACAGTACTACTGTACCCCTGGCTGGTGCTGGCGCCTTTTCGGTTTTCCGCGTGATACCACGATCGTGTACTGTGACTGATAGCTGTGGAGCCACAGGTTAAATATTGTCCAATTCCCGCACCGGCTATGGATTACGTTAGCATCAGCCAATGGCAAACCCTTCCCAAGAACTGAAATGTCGTTACTGTATGAAATCTGCAAAGAAAGTTCTCATTGACCAAGTAATAGTACATCATCATCATCAGTTATCTGCTGTATTAGAAGGTCCTTTGCCTCTCCATTTTCTGCGATCCGTTGCTTCCTTCTTAAGGCTGCTGTATGTTGTACCGTCCATCACGTCATCCTGTATCTGGAATCTCTTCCTTCATCTCTTTCTTCCTCGCTTCCTTTTGCCTTCTACATAACCCTCTAAAACTGTTTTTATCAGTCTGTCATTATTTCTTAATATATGCCCAATCCAATTTCTTTTTCTTTTCTTTATTACATCTAGTAACTGTCTTTTCTCTCCCACTCTTCTCAGTATCTCTTCATTTTTTACTCTGTCCATCCAACTTATTCTTTCCATCCTCCGCTATGTCCAAATCTCAAAAACCTCGAGCCTTTCTCTGTCTTTCTTCCTCACAGTCCATGTTTCAACGCCATACAACAGAACATTCCATACAATAAATTTTATGAGTCTCTTCCTGAGTTCTCTATCCAGACCACTGCAGAAAAATTCTCCTTTTCTTATAAAACGCCTCTTTTGCCATTGCTATCCTTAATAGTACATAAGAAGTTAATATTTGCTTTCCACTTCCTGCATTTTACCTCTGCTACTCTCAGAATTTCAAAGAGTATTCGAGACAACATTGTCGAAATCTTTCTCTAAGTCTACAAATGCTATAAATGTATGTATGTCTTTCCTTAACCTATCTTCTACGATAAGTCGTAGGGTCAGTACTGCGTGCTCCTACATTTTTCAGGAATCAAAACTGATCTTCCATGAAGTCGTCTTCAACCAGTTTTTCCATTCTTCTATCAAGAATTCGTGTTAGTATTGTGCATCAACGACTAAGTTAACAATGGTTCGGTAGTTTTCACACCTGTCAGTGCTTGGACGGAAGAGTTTTGTCATAGCTGGCTCTCCCAAGGCTATGTCTAGTTCTAACGGAATGACGTCTACCGCCGCGATCTTGTTTCGACTTAGGTCTTTCAGTCTCCTTTTGTATTCTTCTTGAAGTATCATGTCTCCCATCACATCCTCATCTGTGTCCTCTTGTATTTCTATAATACTGATTACAAGTTCATATCCCTTGTATAGTGTATCTACTGTAGATATTCCTTCCACCTTTCAGTTTTCCCTTCGAACTGGTTTTGCTACTGTGCTCTTGATATTCATGCAGGTTGATCTCTTTTCTCGAAAGGCCTCCTTACTTTTCCTGTAGGCTGTATCTATCTTTCCACTAGAGATATACGCGTGAGCTAGAAGGCCGAAACCGCTCCATACTTAATCGTCCAACATCAGTACAGGGCCTGGTTTCGGCTCTTTGGGAAGAGTGGACTGCCAGTCTTCCATAGACATTCAGACACTCATTGAATGCGATCTTACCAGTGGTGAGGCCTTCATAACACGGCCATTGAATACATCACATATGCACTGAAGTGCCAAAGAAACTGATACAGGCATGCCTATTCAAATGCAGATAAAAGTAAACAGGCAGAATACCACGCTGCGTCGACAAAGCCTATCTAAGACAAGAAGCGTCTGGCGCAGTTGTTAGATCGGTTACTGCGGCTACAATGCCAAATTATCGAGATTTAAGTGCGTTAAAATGTGGTGTTACAGTCGGCGCACGAGCGATGAGACACAGCGTCTCCGAGGTAGCAATGGCGTGGAGATTTTGCCGTACGACCATTTCACGAGTGTACCATGAATATCAGGAATTCGGTGAAACATCAGATCTCCGATATCGCTGCTGCCGGAAAAAGATCCTGAGGAACGGGACCAACGACGACTGCAGAATATCGCTCAGTGTGACAGACGTGCAACCCTTGCGCAAATTGCTGCAGATTTCAATGCTGGGTCATCAATAAGTGTCAATGTGCGAAGCATTCAACGAGAAACATCGATATGGGCTTTCGGAGCGGAAAGCCAACTTGTGTACCCTTGATAACTGCAGGATACAAAGTTTTACGCCTCGCTTGGGCACGTCAACACCAACATTGGACTGTTCATGACTGGAAACATGTTGCTGGTCGGACGAATCTCGTTTCAAGTTGTATCGAGCGGATGGACGCGTGTGGGTATGGAGAAAACCTCATGCCAACAGGGGACTGTTCAAGCTGGTAGAGCCGGCCGGATTGTCCGAGCGGTTCTAGGCGCTACAGTCTGGAACCGAGCGAACGCTACGGTCGCAGGTTCGAATCCTGCCTCGGGCAAGGATGTGTGTATCAGGTTAGTTAGGTTTAAGTAGTTCTTAGTTCTAGGGGACTGATGACCACTGCAGTTAAGTCCCATAGTGCTCAGAGCCAAGCTGGTGGAGGCTCTGTAATGGTGTAGATCGTGTGCAGTTGGAGTGATACGGAAACTCTGATACGTCTAGATACGACAATTACAGATGACATACAGGACGTAACTATCCTGCCTGATCACCTGCATCCATTCATGTCCATTTTGCATTGTGCATTCGGACGGACTTGGGCAATTCCGGCAAGACAATGCGACACCCCACACGTCCAGAATTGCTACAGGCTGGCTTCAGGAACACTCTTCTGAGTTGAAACACTTCCGCTGGCCACCAGACATGAAATTATTGAGCTATCTGGGATGCCTTTCAACGTGCTGTTCAGAAGAGATCTCCAGCCTCTGGTATTCTTATGGATTTATGGACGGACCTACAGGAGTCATGGTGTCAGTTCCCTCCAGCACTACTTCAGACATTAGTCGAGTCCGTGCCACGTCGTGCTGCGGCACTTCTGCGTGCTTGCGGGGGACCTACACGATACTAGGCAGCTGTACCAGTTTCTTTGGCTCTTCAGTATAAATGTCCAGTAAACCAACATGAGGAACGTTACATAGAGGTTACGTGACGTGCGGCCGTCGGATCAGTTGCGACGCTGAGGACAAGGAAAATTTCAGACTCTCTGGCTATCTCAGAGACCTCTTATGACGTGAAGAGCACACACGGGAAAAGGAATAAAGAAAAGGAAAAAAGTCAGAGGTCTTCTTGTAAGGAAGCAGCCTGCCGCAATTCATTTGGGTAGCGCACGAAGTGGGATTGGCAGCCACGTGTTGTGAATTAAGGCGGAAAAAACAAGAAACCCGAGACACATCTCGGCAGCCGGAGGTCAGGAACTACAGTGTGGCGTCTGTATGAGGCGCGGAGCTGCGGCGCAGAGATGAAGACGTGGCATGGCACGGCGCGGCGTGGGCCGACCGCTAGCGCCTGCGCCTCGCAGCGCGCAGGGCGTCAGCCTGCCCGCCGTGTGGCGTGTGGTGCGGGAAGGCTGTGGGTGCGGTGTTAATTAGGCACCTGTTGTTAGCGCCCCGTCCCTCACTGCCCCCCGCCCCACTCTCTGCCCCCGCCCCCCTCTCTGCCGCTCATTCACCTGCTAATGCCATTCATCCGGTGCGGACCCGACCCGGCCCTGCACGTCGGATACTATCGGAATGTACAGTCGCGCGCCGCAACACGGCCCACGCACCGCGACGTTCACTCCACACTCACTTCCCCCCTCTCCCCCCCCCCCCCCCCCCTCATTTCCGTGCACCATCACTCACCGTCATCCTCATCGTCGACAACGATGGCGTATCCCACGTCATTGGAGACCCACGTTCATATGTTTTTCCTCTAGCCGGAAAATATATTTTGCTGTAGAGCTAAATCTCAACTGTCTACAACTACATACACATTTAATTGATGATTTTGCTATTCACAATAGTGTCTGGCATACGGTTCAGTGAACTGCCTTCAAGCTGTCTCACTACCGTTTATAATGGTCGCCCAATCGTTGATATTCCTATATTCGCACTATATCACTCCAATATACGAAGCTTGTTAGCACTTGATGCAGAGAAGTGGGTTGGCGCCATTAAATTCTATTGTAGTACTTGCTGCTGCTGGCTGGTTCAATGTTGTATCTTGATGTTAATGTTGGCTCTATATGTACTCGTCTCGGGGTAAAAAGATGAGGTCCCGTGTTGTTGCCGGCCGCTGGTGGCAGAGCGGTTCTAGGCGCTTCAGTCTGCAATTGCGTGACCGCTACGCTCGCAGGTTCGAATCCTGCCTCGGGCATGGATGTGTGTGATGTCCTTAGGTTAATTAGGTTTAGGTAGTTCTAAGTTCTAGGGGACTGATGACCTCAGATGTTAAGTCCCATAGTGCTCAGAGCCATTTGAACCAGCCCGTGTTGTTGATGTGCTTGTTGATAAATAATGCACGACATCATAAGTGAACTCCAACTATTTATTGGCATGGTAGCCACCTTAACTCTGCTGACCACCCAAAGACATTGTCACAGTACAGAGTAACACTTATTTTACAAGATCTTTGCATTGTTTTTCCACTTAACACAATAACATACACACTTTACAACAGTTCTATCAAGACTGAGCTGACGTGGCTCTTGCTGCTTGTATTTATAACCTTGTCAAAGAACTGCTAAGAAGAGATGTGGCTTATAAGTCAGGCATCTATCTGTTATCGTAATTTGTGCAAAAAAGTTATTAATTTACATCGAGTGACATAATTTAACAGGTCATTAAAATGACAGACAGATTTGTCAACTTGTCAGAACAATTTTTTGTTGCAAAAAGGCTGTTTTTCAAAGGTACATCTATTGACTTCTCTCATTTGCATACATAAGTAAATAACGTGAATGATTAAAAATTACAGTGGTTCTCGTTTAAAATAGATGTGTTTACGTGAATAGTGAGTGAAAACAGTCCTAGTGAATAAATAGGTTTCACTGGGTAATTCTTATTTAAGGAGATCCAAAATACGTAAGTTGACCAATATTATTCATATTAATTATTTCAGATGAATATAGTGTTTTTACATAATGATATCTGCTGTATCAGTGTTCAAGTGACGTTAACTTTTATGTGGGTCAGTTATTAACTATATTTCAATGGGTTGACTGTTTGTGTAGACATGTTATGCAATCACTGCTAACATACGCACTTACTTTTCTATTATCATAATTGCTAGTTAAACTGGTTGAATTAGGACGGTATCGCATACGACGTTATAATAAAACCTTTAATAGGTTCCGTTACACGTTCCACACTCGAAAGGCGAGCGGGAAAAACGAGCACTTAAATTTTTCTGTGCGAGCTCTGATTTCTCTTCCCTTATCGTGAAGATAATTTCTCCCTATGTATGTAGGTGCCAACAGAATGTTTTCGCTAGCGTGGGAAAAACTGGTGATTGAAATTTTATGAGAAGATCCCATCGCAACGAAAAACGCCTTTGTTTTAATGATTGCCACTCCAATTCACGTATCATGTCTGTGGCACTATCTCCCCTTTTTCGGGATAATACAAAACGAGCTGCCCTTCTTTGAACTTTTCGATGTTATCCGTCAGTCCCACCTGATGCGGATGCCACACCGCGTAGCAGTATTCCAGAATAGGGCGAACAAGAGTGCTGTAAGTGGTCTCTTTAGTAGACCTGTTGCACCTTCTAAGTGTTCTGCCAGTGAATCGCAGTTGTTGGTTTGCTCTACTCACAATATTATTTATGTGATCGTTCCAGTTTAGGTTATTTGTAGTTGTAATCCCTAAGTATTTAGTTGAATATACAGCCTTGAGATTTGTGTGACTCATAATATAACAGTATTCTCGGAAAAGACATTAAACGGAGTGTCTGATACCTGACTAGGAGACCTGTACTTCCGTAACATAGCACCACAGAGATTGCAAAGTTTTCGTATTGTGGTTACATTACTGCTGACTATTACAGACGTGCAGCAGCAAGCACATATTCCAATCCATTGTTGTCTCGCCCATATGTGTCTCAGGTATATACGAGTAGCTTTGACACTCTCATACTTAGCGTGATGTTACAAAAAATGGATGTATCTAAATAGCAGAGACGAGCTTAACAACCTGCTAATGTCCCTAATGGATAAAAGGGGACAAAGCACCAGAATCTGTCTCTGAACGCCAGAGGAACCAATTGTTCTCAAAGAAAGTGATGTACAAGTGTTCCCCTTAACAATAAGCCTAGTATGGGCAAGAAGGTGGTGTCAATGACAGCCTTCCAAGCGTCATATATGGTTGTTAAGAAGCTAGACTACTGACTGTGTAACATGCATTACTAGCCAGTAGACACTGCGTATAAGTGTTGCATGCACGTATGTTGTTCGCTGTATTTCACAATTCTGACTTACGAAATCGTAAAACTGACTGAGGTCTCGGAGCGGCGCTGTTCTGCTTTCTCAGAATTTCTGTGATGTGCCCACACATGCTGGGAGATGAGTGCCGTTATTAAGTGTGTGTGTATTGCATACAATAGAAGTGGCATTGGAAAAAGGTGTACTCATCTGCATGATTACAGATGTAAATAAGGACGCAGGGTAAAACCAATTAGCACTGCATTATTATAATGACTGTTGTATTCCGCATGCACAAGTTTACAATCACTGGAGCTCTTCGCAGAATCATCAGATGATTTCGGCATCAAGATCACGTGAGAACAATTCAGACCACCCCGTTTCGGAACAGCTGAAAACTGACTTTAATACTATCTATCGTAGCTTTCGAAAATTACAAGGCGACATACTTGCGACAGCCGCATCTACACGAGACAGTTTCAAAAGATAGCATGGATAATACAAGACGAGACAACGAGTATCATATTCGTAAATGAGGAATAACGAGTTAACCAGAGTATTTCTATAATAATAATGATCACAAAGCTTTATACAGAAACCTTCCTTGCAATTCTTTACTGCATATACTGTCAGTATGGCACTCTAGGACAGCCACCAATATTGATTCTTGGTTTCCTGTAACTTGACAAGCTTACTATTGTTGACTTCAGTCAGAGTTGCTGCTCTGCTATCTCTCACATAGTCTGCTGATGCATTCTTCTCCTCTTCCAGTGCCTGCCTCAATCGAAAGAATCTGTGCCTCACTCGAAAGAATCCTCTGCCTCACTAGAAAGGATCTTCCACTGCCTGCTTGCCTGGGGAAATGCAGCCCGTCGACGTCACTGCGAGGGTGGAGTGCATGGTGAACTGTTTTCAGTTTTGCCGGCCGCGGTGGTCTAGCGGTTTAGGCGCGCAGTCCGGAACCGCGCGACTGTTACGATCGCAGGTTCGAATCCTGCCTCGGGCATGGATGTTTGTGATGTCCTTAAATTAGTTAGGTTTAAGTAGTTCTAAGTTCTAGGGGACTGATGACCACAGATGTTAAGTCCCATAGTGCTCCGAGCCATTTGTTTTGAGTTTTATTGTTTTTCTGCCCAGATTGTCAAACTCTACTTTGATGCTCAATTTTCCCAGTGTATTTGATGACGGATATACCCAGAAATTAAGTGTGTTGATGCCGCTATTCAGTTTTCTTTAAAAGAAAATTCTGACCATTTGAGTGTACTATTTGCTGGCCACATTTTTTGCGTGTCCGTGGCTGATGTTGCCAACTGCAAAATGCTTAGATATTTGTAGGCTTCTGGTTGGTAGCACTTGATGGTTTGTCCATTTGGCCTTTAGATACCTTCACCTCCTGAGATTTTGCCCGTCTTTAGTGCCAATGGGGTGTACTTAGCTAATCTGAATTGCATACTGCTATCGTTACTGAATATTCATACTGTTATTTTCAAGGACTAGATTTCATTTCCAGGCTTTCCAGAGAGCTTCAGGTAATCTGTATGCGGTAAGTGGGATATTTTCTGAGAATTTCTCACTGTTTGATACCTCAAGTTTAATCTCTGTAAGAGAGTTGACAGTGGTATAGAGGCAATGATGAGGAGCAATGGCTTCAATGAGTCCCTCTAGAAAATACCTCTCTTGATCTTGATCGGTCCGTAAATTTTTTTTTCCGGAAACTAGTGCTGCTTTCCGTTGTTCGTGCCGACACATCAAGCAGTCCTAGACGCTTGGGAAGTGTCAGACTAGTGATAAAATACGAAAGGCATAATAATAGACTCACTGGCTTTGTTTGCTGTTGTTACAACACGGCAGTTTTCTTCGATCCATCACATAACAAATTCCTTCTTCGATTTACATTGGTGTTGATTACGTGATCTTTCTTGAGATTGTCGTTGATTTTCTCCAGAAATCCAACTCCAATACTTCCAACGTTTTTATACAGTACGTCTCTGATCCGTAGAGGACTGTACTCTATAGTATCGACTTGAATAGGATGTTTTTGTTCTATTCATCACATTCCTGCTCCATAAGATAGAACTAAGTATCCAAATGACATTGCTTCCATTGCTAACTCTTTCACTAATTTATAAATTTCAATTTCCCTCTTTTTCTAAAATGGACCCCCAGGTAGCAAAAACATTTGACCTTTGTGGTTATCCTCCCCTCTACATACACCTCATCCAGGTCATTGGTAAGATACTCTGTTTCCTTCTAATTAATCTGCAGGCCGCAGTTTATATATTGCACACTAGCCGATAAGTTATAGGGCGATTCAGGTACCCCTAGCGCTCTCGTTCTATGCAACCCGCAATGTAATACACCTTCATAAATCACAATCGAGATATTCGTATTCCCTCGCTGTACCCGCCAGGTTAGCCGCCCATTCCGCGCGGTACGTCTTTGACAGAGAAACTGTAACAGGCCAGGTTTATCGGGACGTCATTTTCCACCTCTTCAAGGGCGCAGTGGTCCCACCTTCCTCCTGGTGGATGATAACGCACGGCCCCACGGAGCTGCCATCGTGGAGGAGTGCCTTGAAACAGAAGAGATCAGGCGAATGGAGTGGCCTGCCCGTTCTCCAGACCTAAACCCCATCGAGAACGTCTGGGTTATTCTCGGTCGACGTATCGCTGCGCGTCTTCAAACCCCTACGACACTTTAGGAGCTCCGACAAGCACTGGTGCAAGAATGGGAGGCTATACCCCAGCTCGACCACCTGATCCAGAGTACGCCAACCCGTTGTGCGGCCTGTGTACGTGTGCATGGTGATCATATTCCATATTGATGACAGGGTAGATGCGCAGGGAGCAGTGGCGTTTTGTAGCACATGTGTTTCGGGACGGTTCTCTCAACACCGATACCGTGGACTTGCAGATCTGTGTCGTGTGTGTTCCCTATGTGCCTGTGCTATTAGCGCCAGTTTTGTGTAGTGCCACATTGTGTGGGACCACATTCTGCAATTATCCTTAATTTATGAGCATGAGTGTAAAATCGTTGTCTTGGAAAAACATTCCACTGTTTAAAGAAGGTCTCTGGTGATGCATTACCACATTGCACCTTATGGTATGGAACTTTGAACATTTCGGATATTTTATTTAAAAACAGAAATCTATCTTAGCCGCTGCTCTTTTTTTTGTCTTGGAGAGTGTTTTCACTGGCAAAATCACTTCTTACAGTGGCTCGAACGGTAGATAAAGATGTAAGCCTGATATTGTGAAAAGAAGTCAGTGATACAGAAGGAATAGGTGCAGGATGTATAACATTACTCCAACGTATGATGGATCCTTCTTCCGTTCAACCAATGAAGCGGGTGACGAGTTTCATTACACGCCCTGTATTCCACCACAAACACCATTCAACGAATAATTAGTGCCAAGCAAGTAGAAATGGTGCATCCACCTCCCCCCCCCCCCCCCCCCCCCCGCACCTTCCCTCGCCACGTTGTTTGTCCCCTCCACCACGTTCGCCCGTTAGAGATGCCGCTCATTAGCTACACTGAATCATATTGCTGCTTCTCGCGTCATTTCAATTCCCACATTTTATTACGTGATTACCTCGCCTTCATATGGTCATTAATTTAGTAACTGACTATGAAAGCACTCACTAGAAAGATGGTCGCAAGTACTGCGTATTAAAAGGCTTTTCCATTCTCTTCTCACGTTCCGTGACCACCCATGGGGACTACATTTACGGAGGCGTTAACGAGAAATCGTAAACGCCGAAGGCATTAGTCTGTAGTGTCGCTATTAACAGCGATAATACTGCCACCTAATTTTCTCGAATATTTACGCCGTCGAGCTATCGAGCATTTTGACTGTCCATTTCAAATTCTACGATTACTCCGCCGTCATCGCCGCGTATTTTACAACCCTTCCGGTTGCCTCGTTACTGCACGCGAGTACTTTGGATGTTTCGTCGAGCCGGTTCCCAATATCCATTGCTCAGAGTGTGTGGGGCTACAAGATATCGCGGCCGGCAGTTAGTCTGGGGGAACAAGATGGTGTTCGGCGTTGTAGGCGCGCTTGTATTTAAGGCCTGTGCGCAGAGGTTAACAAGGTGGCGAGAAGGGCGGCAGGGCCCGGCCCTTATAAGGGCCCTCGGCGTGCCGGCGCTCGTAAAGCGGCGCGCCGCAACTACCGGCAGCCGGGCCACAAGCACCCTCCGCCACTCGCCCGGCGCGGACCGGTCGGGCCGCGGCCGGAATTTCTCCTCCGTCCCGATAAATCATCGCCGCCGTCCGGATCGCACGAACCACGGCAGAGGGGCGGCGAGGGCTCTGCCGCTCTGGGCCAGAGAGAAACCGTTCGAGCGTGATGCACAGCTCAGAACGCGCGGAGGGACGCGATACCCAAACAGAGCAGCACGACACCGTAACGCCCCTACACGGCTCAGACAGCAGGCGCGAGCCATTCGTGGGCCGTCGCGGCGGTGCTGGGAACTGGGACGAACCGCTCAATGAAAGTGCGTAGGTGCTAGGTATCAGAGTGAATACACTGACACTACACTACTGAACATTAAAATTGCTACAAAACGAAGACGACGTGCTACAGACGCGAAATTTAACCCACAGGAAGCAGATGCTGTGATGTGCGAATGATTAGCTTTTCATAGAATTCACACAAGGTTGGCGCCGAGGGCGACACCTACAACCTGCTGACATGAGGAAAGTTACCAACCGATTTCTCATACACAAACAGCAGTTGACCGGCGTTACCAGGTGAAACGTTGTTGTGATGACTCGTGAAAGGAGGAGAAATGCGTACCATCACGTTTCCGACTTTGATCAAGGTCGGATTGTAGCCTATCGGGATTGCGGTTTATCGTATCGCGACATTGCAGCTCGCGTTGGTCGAGATCCAATGACTGTCAGCAGAATATAAAGTCGGTGGGTTCAGGAGGGTAATACGGAACGCCATGCTGGATCCCAACAGCCTCGTATCACTAGCAGTCGAGATGAAAGGCATCTTATCCTCATGGCTGTAACGTATCGTGCAGCCACGTCTCGATCCATGAGTCAACAGATGGGGACGTTTGCAAGACAACAACCATCTGCACGAACAGTTAGACGACGTTCGCAGCAGCATGGACTATCAGCTCGGAGACCATGGTGCGGTTACCCTTCACGCTGCATCACAGACACGAGTGCCTGCGATGGTGCACTCAACGATGAACCTGGGTGCACGAACGGCAAAACGCCATTTTTTTCGGATGAAACCAGGTTCTGTCTACAGCATCATGATGGTCGCATCCGTGTTTGGCGACATCGTGGTGAACGCACACTGGAAGCATGTATTCGTCATCGCCATACTGACGTATCACCCGTCGTGTTGGTATGGGGTGCCATTGGTTACACGTCTCGGTCACCTCTCGTTCGCATTGACGGCACGTTGAACAGTGGACGTTACATTTCAGATGTGTTACGACCCGCGGATGTACCCTTCATTCGATCCCTGCGAAACACTACATTTCAGCAGGATAATGCACGACCGCATGTTGCAGGTCCTGTACGGGCCTTTCTGGATACAGAAAATGTTCGACTTCTGCCTTGGCCAGCACATTCTCCAGATCAATTGAAAACGTCTGGTCAATGGTGGTCGAGCAACTGGCTCGTCACAATACGCCAGTCACTACTCTTGATGAACTGTGGTATCGTGTTGAAGCTTCATGGGCAGCTGTACCTGTACACGCCATCCAATCTCCGTTTGACTCAATGCCCAGGCGTATCAAGGCCGTTATTACGGTCGGAGGTGGTTGTTCTGGGTACTGATTTCTCAGGAACTATGCACCCAAATTGCGTGAATATGAAATCACATGTCAGTTCTAGTATCATATATTTGTCCAATGAATACCCGTTCATCACATGCATTTCTTCTTGGTATAGCAATTTTAATGGCCAGTAGTGTAATTACCCTACGACTACCAAACTTTGTAGCATTAATGCCCAGAGTACGAGGTGCACGATTTCCATGCGTCACAGCGCCACCGTCCAGCTCCAACTTTGGCCACCGGGTGTCGTGATCAGTCATCGTGATTCATAGTCTCACACAGCTGACTAGTTGCAGTACACTTGTTGACTTGTCAACTTGAGCTTGGACAAAAGCAGCAGGGTGAAGCTCTATTATCAAAACAACAGTAATGCTGCAGCTGCACATGGAGAATATCGCCGGCTGAAAGGATTGCTGAAGGGTCCTCTTACTCCATCTGCTGTGCGGAGCATGATGAAGAAGTTCGAATCAATTGAAGGACTGGGCGTCGCTCCGGAAAGAGGCCGACGGCCGGTTGCACCACATCTGGTTGATGAAATCGCTGTTGCTATGGCAGACAACGCTGCGCGCAAATCCCGATCTTCAGGCAGTGCGAGAGCTGTGTCACGACAGTTGAACGTCCCGTCGTCCACTGTACAGAAGATGCTTCGAACCATTCTCAAATGGTATCCGTATTGTACAGCAGGTTGCACCACAGGACGCACAACGACTTGTTGACTTCGCTCTCCACTTTCTCTCAAGGATTGGAGTTGACAGGCCTGGCCCTAGACCATCCTATGGACAGACGAAGTTCATTTTTCTCTGACGGGTGAGGTGAACACACAGAACGGCCGAGTGCGGGGATCTTCTCCTCCAGTCACTGTGCATGAAGTTCCTGTGTATGGTGAACGTGTCACTTCAGTGACACTCTCTCCCCTATTTCGCGATAATAGAAAACGTGCTGCTCTTCTTCGAAATTTTTGACGTACTCCGTCAATCCTATTTGGTAAGGATCCCACACCTCGCCGCACTACTCTAAAAGAGGACGGACAAGAGTAGTATAGGCAGTCTCCTTAGTAGATCTTTACATTTTCTAAGTGTCCTGCCAATAAAGCACAGTCTTTGGTTAACCTTCCCCACAACATTTTCTGTGTGTTCCTTCCAATTTAAGTTGTTCGTAATTGTAATTCCTAGGTATTTCGTTGAATTTACGGCCTTTAGATTTGACTGATTTATCGTGTAACCTACGTTTAACGGATTCCTTTTAGCACTCATACGGATGACCTCACACTTTTGGTTATTTAGGGTCAACTGACAATTCTCGCACCATACATGTATCTTTTCTAAATCGTTTAGCAATTTGTTTTGATTTTCTAATGACTTTATTGGTCGACAAACGACAGAGTCATCTGCAAACAACCTAACACGGCTGCTCAGACTGTCTCTCAAACCGTTTATATAGGTAAGGAACAGCAAAGGGCCGATAACACTACCTTGGAGAACGCCAGATATCACTTCTATTTTACTCGGTGACTTTTTGTCAGTTACTACGAACTGTGACCTCTCTGACACGAAATCACGAACCCAGTCACATAACTGAGACGATATTCCATAAGCACGCAATTTCACCACAAGCCGCTTGTGTGGTACAGCGTCAAAAGCCTTCCGGAAATCCAGGAATACGGAATCGATCTGAAATCCCTTGTCAGTAGCACTCAGCACTTCATGTGAATAAAGAGCTAGTTGTGTTTCACAAGAACGGTGTTTTCTAAATTCGTGTTGACTGTTTTTCAATAGAACGTTTTCTTCGAGGTAATTCATAATGCTCATACACAATATATGTTCCAGAATGCCGCTGCATATTGACGTTAATGATATGGGCCAGTAATTTAGTGGATTACTCCTACTGCCTTTCTTGAATGTGGGTTGACATGTGCAACTTTCCAAAGACGTGTAGTGTAACTGGCCAGCGATATGCTTCATCTGCATGTCTTACCCGCCCTACAGGAGAGAGACGCAATCAACTCAACAGTTTTCATGCAAGATGGGGCCCCACCGCACAGCGCTCGTGAAGTTCACTTGCTTCTCCGAAACACATTTGGAATCGATCGAATTATCAGCTCATCGTTTCGAAATGCTTGGCTGGTACGATAACCTGGTCTCAATTCCTGTGATTCCTGGTTGCGGGGCTACGTGAAGGGTAGGGTTTACCAGGGTAACATTCGCGCAGGTGCTGATCTGGAGTGCAGCGTATAACGAGAGGTAGCCAGCATACCAACGGTCATGCTTCGATCTGCCGTGCAGAATGCTATCCTTCACTTATTGTACCGTAGCAACACATTAAAAGTGTTTCAATAGAATTGATTCTGAATTATTTCTCTTCGCCATGCCCTTGACATTAATGGTACCAAGTTTGGTCTTCGTACGCTAATTAGTTTCCGCGTTACAACGTTTTAATGGAGAAGCTGCCCAGAGCAGATAAATCGGTTCTGGAATACTACAAAAAAAGGACAAAAACAACAAACAGGTCATAACTTTTGCAAACTTGAGAAATCTTATGATTGTATCCACTCAATATCCAGTGATGAAGATAGTAAGGAACTTCTGTTTTCATCCCAAATTGATTAATACCATAAATTTAGTTCTAACACACACAAAATCTTAAAGTAAAGTTCAAAGAACAAACATCTGAGACATTTACAATAAAAACAGGTTTAAGATGGGAGGGGGGGGGGCGGGGGATAGTTTATAGCCAACACTTTTCAACTGTGCTATGGAGTACCTGATGAGGGAACGGTACAAGGAAAATCGTAAGAAGTAAGAGTTCAGCCCAAGGAAGATAAAATAAACTGAATCTGCCTGGGATTTCCAGATGACTTAGCATTACTAGCTAATAACATTCAACAAAGCAGAAGTCAAATAATAAGCCTATAAAATATAGCACAAAAAACAGGACTCCAGATACCATTCGAAAAGACTGAGATAATGGTAGCAGATCCACGAGTAATCAGCCATGTAACACTGAATAACAGGAAAGTAAAAATAGTGAAACAATTTAAATACCTAGAAGAAATTATCACACACAATTCGGACGGGAAACCTGCATTTCAAGAACGAACGAACAATACAAGACCTCAAAAATTAAATTGTCTACATACAATAAAAACGTCTATCAATGAATACCAAATTAAAACATTACAAGACAGGCGTTCAACCAGAGATGACATAAGAAAGTGGACCTCTTTTCAAAGTCATTCAGAAAAAAAAGAATCTACAAATTTCTCAAAGCAGAGAGAGGAATAGCTAGAACATGCATAAATAAGAAATATCAAAAAGGTGGACAATGGTGGATAGTGCCAAACGAAGTGGTGTACAGTAAACTGGAGCCCATTACAGATAGTACACAAAAAGGATCTTTTTAATCAGAGTAAGAGGACACAAAAAACCAGATTCCCAAGAAAAATTGTACAGAAACTTTGGAACATGAAGCAACAAGTAGGTTGGTTAAAGGAAATTAGGGAGAATATGAAAGAGATGGATTTACAAAACAAAACAGAAAATGCAAAGAAACTGAAAAACATAGAAATGAGATTCAAACAAAAGTAGACAAAAGACAAACATTGAGAATTGTGTTTACAGACGAGGAACGACGAAAAAGATCAGTATGAATAATAAGATACTGGCAACTCGGAAAGAAAACGTAATGAAGATGGCCACAAAATGATTGACAGAAGTGGTTCAATGATGCCGTAAAAGCGCAAGCATGTATATGATGGAGACACTTACCATTTATAATGTCATCTCTCTTGGACGCCTATGTGCTACTTACGACAATTTTGTAAGGCCTGCGTGTTATAGGCAACTATTACTATCACCATTGTTTGCCTTGATGTTGCAACCTGTATGTGTCCTAAGATCAGATGAAGTCGGCTTTAGTTTCGCCGAAACCGGTAATTATGGAATAAAAAGAATTCGTGCCATCTTGGCTACCAGTTTATTGTTTTACAAGCATCTAGATCGCTCACACATGTGCTCCCTACATTTAAAAATTGAGTATACGAAAAACGTAGCCAAACATCGAGACCGGCCACGTCTCTGGGCCACTCAGTTAAGCTTAGTGTAACAAACATATATTTTTTCGTACGGTAGCACATGGGGGCTCGAGCAAAACTAGTCAGACTTCAAGGTTTAGTGCCCAGTACCGCCGTAACACGAAAATCGTTTTGTAAGTCTTTGCTGTGGTTGTGATGGAAAAACGGAATGGTAAAACGGAAGGCTAAATTCTAAAGTAAGGAACGCTAGTCCCGTATACATATTTGGTGTGGTAAATTTATGTGGAAATTTTTCATGCATGCTAAAACCACACAAAGACCTAAAGAGATTTACACTCCACGTTATGATGACATGAGACCCTTACCGCAAAACCTGGGTGCGATACGGATACGAGAACGTCACAGCAAATTTTGTTGCAGCAGTTCGAACATTTATGGATCCAACTTCTCTGGAGGGTTTCTATGTTCTTGGCTGATGTTTCGTTGACAAGAGTTGTCGTCTTATGGCAGAAGCAATATATAGTGTAATGTCAGATTACTCGAACGATCAGGTAAAAAATAGGATGTCTTCCTCCTGTACGCCTTCATTGACGAATATAAGAGTGGGAAGGGGGTGGGGGGCTGGTTCATTAATTAGGGGAGCGCGCTTCTCCTACACGGGGCGTACCGTGATACACTCAAGGATAGAGGAGCGGATACGGGCATATGAAGTAGCAAGTCATTAAGCACGCCCGCATGCTGATAGTTAATCTTACTTAACTGTTGGTTGCTTCTAGCTGTTCTCACAGTTGCCCATGAACGGCTGCTTTCACATAAATTACTCGACCGATGCGATTGGATATCCTGATTGGTTACCTCAAATCAGTGCTGCAGCATTGCTTTATCGTCTGCCTAAATTTGTGACACAAGCAGTCACTACATTACACTTTGTAAATTTAGGCGTCTTCAGTTGCGCAACACTATGACACATACAGCAATAATTAGATAAAAAAAAATAAAGAAATAAATGTTATCACAACAGTGTCTATAAGGAGGGAAAAAATTGCCCTTACGTGCCGTGCCATTAGCCTTTCACTGTATTCGTCACCAAAATGGGGCAATAATTGCGCCTCTGTGATCTCCTCCGCTCCTATTACACTCGCGCGTCGTGAATAATGCAGCAGAAGACTGACCTCCGTACAAATTGGAATTCCTGTAATTAAAGTCATGATTGTTGCAAGAGACGTACGTTAGAAGAAATCACGTAGTAATTGAACGTCTTGGAACTTTCACTGTTGGAATTCAAAGTGCAAACTTACCTGTGGTGTTTGTCTTTTCCGTAGCATCGTCCACTGGAGCTCGTTGAACAAAGTCTTGAAGCTTCGCAGTTTAGGGAAACGTAACTGTATGCTCTGGACGTAATGAACAGCGCAATTTGAACGACGGACTGAAAGGAACGTAACTTACTAAATTATCACAAAGGCAGCAGGTGGTAAAATATTCCAGGATTTACATAAAAAAAAGCAGTCAGCATTACTAACTTCCAAGGACAGTAGTCTTAGTCGGTTGTAACAGTCATACAAGATTCATTGTTAGAAAAAGGCAACCAAACTCTTCGGGAATTGATCTTATAGTAAATGGCGGTACAGAAGAGTAGGTAGTATTTGATAAAGGAGAATGATTTTGCGAAGTTCGAATAAAGCTAACACTCTGCAATGTGAAAGTACGGCCTCTGAATTTGGCGAGGAAAGAAAACGAGGAAGGGTTAGACCAATTGGGATTTGGCACAGTTCATTCACTGGTACAACATACAAATTTATTTTGCACAGACTGAATTATACTAAACCCAATTACGAATTTAATAAAACAACAATCTGAATACTGAACAATACTCAGTGATGGCAGAAAATATCAGTTATAACTTGCACGAAATCACTGTTTGCCAGACCGTAAGATAAAGGAATAATGATCCAAACTTGTGCCAAATTTAAACATATGTAAAAAATTACCAAAACTTCATGAGCAGAAAACACCAATAAAAAATTTAATAAAACTGAACCGGGCACATAATAGGCCACTGCCAAAAACTTCTTATACTCAAAATGACCAAAGTAGGACAAGAAGCGGACATTATAGCAAGGCTTGCAGGATTCGACAGTGATATTCAAATAATTATTATTCACATTAAATAAGAATGACCGTAGAGATCTCAATATCTAGTGAATCGTTTAAGTAATTTAAAACAAACGATAAGGCTATGAAAAAGGAGCCTCGTTTGATTAGCAAATAGAATGACTCAGAACTGCTTTAAAATATCAACTTATTTTTTCCGAGCACTGCGGTGGCCTCCAGTGCTGCTGTTTAAAATTGACACTGCAGAAGGAGGACAGAGTGAGCTTTTGCTGCCCAAGGCTTGTGCACAGAACCGCATGAACAGGCGGCTGTGTAAACCAACTGGGCACAGAATGATTGGGCCTGACAAGGGTTGATAAACAGTTCCGACGCCAGTGCACAAGCAGTCTTCGCAAAATTCCCTTTTTAGCACTCACATTCTTGCTCATAAAATTCAGCCTGCTAATTCCATGGAGGCGCGAACCTCAGTACCAATAAACAGAAGCGGAGCATCCAGAAATTACGGTAAACACGCCTCTGACAGCTCGGCGGGTTTTCAGTAATCCACTCCAAAGATTTCTCGGCACTGCAAGCTAAACGCAGTCAAATATAATCCCTGCATATGCCTCCCATTTCACACCAACACAGAAACAAATGGGTGGCAGCAAAAGGCCTCCTTCGCGCTTTATTGTTCAACTGATAATCCCATCCATCATCATAGTAACTCTCGTATTGCCCCTGCGGGCCCACCAAGCCTCCACTACAGGCCACGCCGGGGGGCTTGTAATCTGTGAGCCAAATATGGAAACATATCCACATCAATACAGTACGACAAGCCGCAATTCTGCATTTTTTTCTCGTACAGTTGTTGTCACTCTTGAGTGTGTGGCGTGCGAGTATTGTGGTTTGACTGCGTGTTGTACAATTTCAGCAAGATTACAATAATACTAGTTACTTATTATTAATGTAACATGAGGTTTTATTTAAACACTGCTTTTCCCGGCTAATGATAGCTATTTTGTTAAAGAGATCTCCACCTGGGAACGTGTAGCAATGTTGTCTGTCAAGCAGTGTAAATGTCACTAAGTTGCAGATCGTTTATCGAATTTAACGCTACTGTTATTCGAGGTAGCAGCACGTCTCTTTAAGCAAAGTGAACACTTTTGTCACACAATACTACACGCACACAACACTAATGTATTTTTCCTGTGAAAATATTTCATAAAAGTTCTTACGAAATAACCAGGCTTCTTACATCAACAGATAAAAATTCATATCACGTAAGATTCGATTTGCACTATATTTAAAGATTATTCACAATCTTAGTCGAATTTACTTCCTCAAAGTGAGTTCCGGGCCACCAATACACAATTATTATCGCACTTATGACCAACATCATTTACGTCCGTATAGAAAATCAATTTAAAACTGTCACTGCAATATTTCACTAAGATGGCGGCTAACATAAGACAATCACTTATCGATTCTGCTTCAGGGCCCTGTTTTACTACTAACAAGTAATATATATACACTCCTGGAAATGTAAAAAAGAACACATTGACACCGGTGTGTCAGACCCACCATACTTGCTCCGGACACTGCGAGAGGGCTGTACAAGCAATGATCACACGCACGGCACAGTGGACACAGCAGGAACCGCGGTGTCGGCCGTCGAATGGCGCTAGCTGCGCAGCATTTGTGCACCGCCGCCGTCAGTGTCAGCCAGTTTGCCGTGGCATACGGAGCTCCATCGCAGTCTTTAACACTGGTAGCATGCCGCGACAGCGAAGACGTGAACCGTATGTGCAGTTGACGGACTTTGAGCGAGGGCGTATAGTGGGCATGCGGGAGGCCGGGTGGACGTACCGCCGAATTGCTCAACACGTGGGGCGTGAGGTCTCCACAGTACATCGATGTTGTCGCCAGTGGTCGGCGGAAGGTGCACGTGCCCGTCGACCTGGGACCGGACCGCAGCGACGCACGGATGCACGCCAAGACCGTAGGATCCTACGCAGGCATCATGGTGTGGGGAGCGATCTCCTACACTGGCCGTACACCACTGGTGATCGTCGAGGGGACACTGAATAGTGCACGGTACATCCAAACCGTCATAGAACCCATCGTTCTACCATTCCTAGACCGGCAAGGGAACTTGCTGTTCCAACAGGACAATGCACGTCCGCATGTATTCCGTGCCACCCAACGTGCTCTAGAAGGTGTAAGTCAACTACCCTGGCCAGCAAGATCTCCGGATCTGTCCCCCATTGAGCATGTTTGGGACTGGATGAAGCGTCGTCTCACGCGGTCTGCACGTCCAGCACGAACGCTGGTCCAACTGAGGCGC
Organism: Schistocerca americana; assembly: GCF_021461395.2. Lineage (NCBI taxonomy): Eukaryota > Metazoa > Arthropoda > Insecta > Orthoptera > Acrididae > Schistocerca > Schistocerca americana. The sequence goes on from NC_060121.1 coordinate 845,296,038, forward strand.
CAGGTGGAAATGGCATGGCAAGCCGTTCCACAGGACTACATCCAGCATCTCTACGATCGTCTCCATGGGAGAATAGCAGCCTGCATTGCTGCGAAAGGTGGATATACACTGTACTAGTGCCGACATTGTGCATGCTCTGTTGCCTGTGTCTATGTGCCTGTGGTTCTGTCAGTGTGATCATGTGACGTATCTGACCACAGGAATGTGTCAATAAAGTTTCCCCTTCCTGGGACAATGAATTCACGGTGTTCTTATTTCAATTTCCAGGAGTGTATTAAATCTTTTTTATACCTTCACTATATGCATTAACATTTGAAAATATTTCTCGATGTTAATCGCTTATTATTCAGCACTTACCGATGAACTGCGCTGTAGATCAATAGCGCTAATGGCTACTCTCTTTTGTAGCTGAGCAGAAAACTTAACATTTATATAGGACGAGAATTACAAGGAAATAAAACTTTAAACAAAGAAAATTCATTTCAATGATACAGAAACTTTATTTTTCAAATATTAATTAACAAAATAATACAGCTTTTCTACAGACCTCAGTGTTACAAGACATCAACCACGTTTGATCACTATAATAGTTCGAACAAAAAGAAGAATTATTCTAGAAGAATCACAGATAACAAAAGATCCCAGAGTATATGTACTTGTTTCAGTCAATCGGTCGAATTTTGGAATCGTTGGACTGTGGTTACGTGGCTGCATGTGATCTTGGAGTACGTAAGCAATCGTGAACACGATAAATTTTGTTTGTTTATTTTTATTCAATTATTGCTGTATACCTCCTACTGCTGCTCAGGCGGAATATTCCAGCTGACAAGCTAGGTAAAAAAAAAAAAAAAAAAAAAAAAAAACACACACACAAATATCCTCACTATCCCAGCATATTGCATGACATTAATACAGACTAGTGATCAATTTAGTTTGACATCCACATGGCATACACAACGTAAAAAAAGAAATTACAACTGCTTATGTAATCTAAACAACGAAATAAAAACTCTATCAGCATATTTTTTTCCTAATCCAGGTAACTTTTTCAAACAGAGATACCGCAACTGTGTTAAACATGTTTGGTGAATAAAACGTAATTGTGTTCCTGCAAGAAGGTGGGATGTTTTAAGTAACCGCGGAGTGAGAAAGTAAGTTGTTGGTGATGAGACTTCGTACGATTAAGATCAATCTCGCGCAGCTGGAATTCGATATTGATCTCTTTAAACTTTGTGCCATACATTACTAAGAACAATGCACTGAATTTTCACTGTTACTTTTTTTCGAAGCGAACTTTGTCATCAGTTGTTCATAATATCGACAAGGGTGAGTTTAAATGCTTCTCAGCAATATGACAGTAACGTGTAGTGATTATTATCCACATCTTCACGATTCGCATCATATTTGTTTAATAGGGTTACAGCATCAACTTTAGTGACAGTGGCGTTGCCCTCGATCATCAGGATATCAAAATATCGACAAATAGGCAAGCGGGAGTGTTAAAAGTAGCGACTGTTTCAACACAGTCTCGCAGGTCAAAGGCTGAATGTTGACTCTTGTGAAGAAGTGTGACAGTACAGCGAACAGATCCACCATTTCCTTCCTGATCAGTGATGCAATAATACCCATAATTTGTCTCGCGCGGCGTAGAACTGCGTAGATTTGGGATGCGGACGTGCGTTAGACTTCGTAGACGCTATGACATTTACGAGAAAGCATCGACGTGTCCGGAAAAATGTCGAAACTCTGTTAGCGAGCACTCTTCAGCGACACTGAAGAAAACGTCTACTTTCGCGTTCAGGACGCCTACACCCTTTGGCAACCAACCACGACGTGCGTACAATTACGCATGTAGTTAGCTCTTAAGCTCTCACTTAGTCGCACATATAGTGCGGAGTACGATGCTTAGAATACGTCTGATACATCTTGTTAAGTTGCCTCGTCGTTTCAGCGATTCGATTTACTTTTATATTGCGTTTGAAGTTAGTTGCGACTTTCGTCGTTTGGTTCACCGGAGGGGACACACACCGTTGCCCAGTTAACACCAATGGCGAGCCGGCTTTCCCTACCAAGCCACCAGCTTTGGTTGGTAAAGCGCTCGTGTTGCCACGCCGTAGATAAATAGTACCACATGGTGTCATGCATTAGAGGCACCTAAGTTCATTAGCTCTCGTTGTAGTGGCCTTGAAATGCTATACTGTCGTCAGGTATTGTGAACAAATGTTTCGTGCGGCGCTGCATTAATAACAACAGTGCAGCACGTCTGGACACGAGACTCGCAATAAAAGTGGTCGTCCAAAACATGTTCACCTTGCGGGCTTTCAAAAACACTGCGCACCCTCCTACTCAACGTTGCAATATTAAAAATTTTGGCTGGTTTCGTTGTCTAGGGGTTGCCGCATTACAGGCCAAATACTGCTGAGTCTACAGTATACGATAAGAATACACACATGAATCGAATGGTCGAAGGTTTCTATCACTCGGCAATTGCGAATTATGAATGTAGCATATAAATTTATAAATGAAAGATTGCAATTAAATAAAATCTGCAGGTTCTATCTTAACGACTTCAAATGATGAGTACAATACTGGAAGTACTTTTGAGACTGCGGTATATTTCTGCCAAACACTTATTGGTGTCGATGGTCCAACAATTAAAAACAATATAGGTCAAATAACAGGGAAACAATAGATTCCGACTACACGTAATTAGTTATGAACGACAACATAGCTTGCGAGATATTCACTTCTAAACGCACGCTACGTCTCCACTGTAGAAGCCACGGAAATCTCACAAGTGCACAAGTCGACACTCCGAAGTATTTCTATCTGTCGCGAACACGTGAAAACCACTCCACACTCTCCAAGTCTCTCGGCGACTGTCTCTCGCGCCGCACTCCCCCGAACTAGCGATGGTCCTCCCCAACCTCCATACGTCTGTCTGTGATTGGCTAGAGCGCTCCCTCCATGTCTCCAACCCAACGTACACTCACAAATATATTGAAACACATATCTAATATTGGATTTACATTTAAGTAACTTGAAATTAAATAAATATTCCTACGGCTGGACCATAGACACGCTCTAACACACATACTAAATACGTAAACAATTAAATAAACATATATCAAAAGGAAAGAAGCAAAAGGTAGGCCAGGAGCCTATTGTCTCTATGCTTTCTAACACACAGTAAATATTTAACCAATTTCTTGATGAATAGTCTATATCAGATATAAACAAAGACGTAGATGAATAAATGTGTCTATAAGCATGCTGCTACCGTTTTTTCGTGTAAATCGAGTAGTCATGGCCTGACGCTATCGATAGAAATCGGCCACTTTGACCTCCAATAAATCATGTACTATTTAAGTTACATGCCTGTAATTCATACCAATAAGTTTACACTAATAGCTTTCTAAAGACACGTAGATCGAAATCGGATGAAACTTTTAGATTTTGGAAATTCGTTGCTGGGTGTTATTTGTATAATTTACCGTCAGATACTAAACTTCAAACTAATAAAGATATCGAAATTCTGTTTACACTATCAGAATCGTAGTGCAAATAATAGAAATGTACATGTTTCTCAGTCATCGTTCATGATTCATCTGGCTACTGTTAATTTCTATATTTCGTTATCCGTCATACTTAGTGCGGTGCATCAAATTAAATAAAACATTGCACGAAATTTTAAAGAGCTAAGAAAGGTAAAAACGCTTTGTGTGAAGTCTGCTTATGGTTGATTCTAGATCATGCATTGTAGCGAATGAAATGTAGATACGACACAGAAATTCTATTTAAAATTGAGAGGAGAAGGGTATCTTATTTCGCTCTAGAGTTAACGGGTTTTATATCCGAATGACGTTCGCACATGATGCGTCTACTCAAGTCGACGCGCATCGTGAATCATATATGGTCATAACGTCATATTTCATAAACAATTCAAGATAACGAGACGAGGCTTTTTGCAAATGATAGCGCGCAATGGCTCTCATATGTTGTATGATCAATACTCGAAACGTTTTTGTTCACCTAGATGTGGAGGTAACTCGGCCGCAGCAGTGAGAGGTCGGCGGCATTCAGACGTCTATAGTGGTGTGCCGAGTCGACACAGGTGCCTCTCGCGGTTCGCGACTTCACCTCCGGCGTGCATCGGGTTCGTGTCCGACGCAGACAGAGGACGCGGCTATTCACCGGTGCGCGGGGCGTACAACGAGACGAGGAAGGCGGTGGGACGTTGCGCCTCGACCTCGGTTACCATGGCGCCTTGGACGAACTCGGATTGTTCATGTTTGACAGTTTCTGGATTGGAACATGCATTGTGGACTATGCGCCCAAGCTCTGATTATATCCAAGCGGATAGGCAGTGCCGCTGATGATGCTAAGTGTTTCTGATATCGGAGATTGTCATTGGTCGCGGTGTTATAGTAAACCACTTAAAGCGCTTATCGTGCTTCCAACGAAGTGGCCTTGCGGATTATTGTGGAATTAGCCCTCTTTCAACATTGTTCCTGAAAGTTATTAACTCAGTTTTGTTACAGGCGGCATTTTATTGTTCTGTGATGTTCCCCAAGCACTAAGGCAGATGTGTATGAATGTGTTGTCTGCGACAGAAGTAAGAACTAAGAGGAAAGATTGACGTCGTACCTAAGTATTTGACTCCGCAGCAACACACTGATAGAAGGAAGACACGTTGCTTTATTTCGTTATTAGTTGTATCATAGTGTTTTTTTTTTTTTTTTTTTTTTTTTTTTTTTTTTAATACAGGTTGGTCCATTGATACTGGCCGGGCCAAATATCTCACGAAATGAACATCAAACGAAAAACTACAAAGAAAGAAACGCTTCTAGCTTAAAGGGGGAAACCAGATTGCGTTATGGTTGGCCAACTAGATGGCACTGCCATAGGTCAAACTGATATCAACTGCGTTTTTTAAATAGGAACCCCCATTTTTATTACATATTCGTGTAGTACGTAAAGAAATATGAATGTTTTAGTTGGACCACTTTTTTCGCTTTGTGATAGATGGCGCTTTAATAGTCACAAACGCGTAAGTACGTGGTATCACATAACATTCCACCAATGCGCACGGTGACACATTACTTCGTGATACATTACCCGTGTTAAAAGGGACAGTTTACCAACTGCGGAGAAGGTCGACGTCGTGTTGATATATGGCTATTGTGATCAAAATGCCCAACGGGCGTGTGCTATGTACGCTGTTCGGTATCATGGACGGCGTCATCCAAGTGACCGCACCGTTCACCGGATAGTTACGTTATTTAAGGAAACAGGAAGTGTTCAGCCACATGTGAAACGTCAACCACGACCAGCAACAAATGATGCCCAAGTAGGTGTTTTAGCTGCTGTCGCGGCTAATCCGCACATCAGTAGCAGACAAATTGCGCAAACATCGGGAATCTCAAAAACGTCTATGTTGAGAATGCTACATCAACATCGATTGCACCCGTACCATATTTCTATGCACCAGGAATTGCGTGGCGACGACTTTGAACGTCGTGTATAGTTCTGCCACTGGGCACAAGAGAAATTACGGGACGATGACAGATTTTTTTTGCACGCGCTCTATTTAGCGACGAAGCGTCATTCACCAACAGCGGTAACATAAACCGGCATAATGTGCACTATTGGGTAACGGAAAATCCACGATGGCTCCGAGAAGTGGAACATCAGCGACGTTGGCGGGTTAATGTATGGTGCGGTATCATGGGAGGAAGATTAATTGGACCCCATTTTATCGATGGCAGTCTAAATGGTGCAATGTATGCTGATTTCTTACGTAATGTTGTATCGATGTTACTGCTAGATGCTTCACTGCATGACAGAATGGCGATGTACTTCCAACATGATGGATGTCCGGCACATAGTTCGCGTGCGGTTGAAGCGGTATTGAATAGCATATTTCATGAGAGGTGGATTGGTCTGACGTCCCCGGATTTCTGTCTGTGGGGAAATTTGAAGCATATATGCTATCGTGATCCACCGACAGCGCCTGACAACATGCGTCAGCGGATTGTCAATGCATGTGCAAACATTACGAAAGGCGAACTACTCGCTGTTGAAAGGAATGTCTTCATACGTACGGCGAAATGCTTTGAGGTTGACGGACATCATTTTGAGCATTTATTGCATTAATGTGGTATTAACAGGTAATCAAGCTGTAACAGCATGCGTTCTCAGAAATGATGCGTTCACAAAGGTTCATTTATCACATTGGAACAACCGAAATAAAATGTTCAAACGTACCTAAGTTCTGTATTTTAATTTAAAAAACCTACCTGTTACCAACTGTTCGTCTGAAATTGTGAGCCATATGTTTGTGATTACTACAGCGCCATCTATCACAAAACGGAAAAAGTGGTCCAACTAAAACATTGACATTTGACTACGTACTACACGAATATGTAATAAAAATGGGGATTCCTATTTTAAAAAATGCAGTTGATATCCGTTTGACCGATGGCAGCGCCATCTAGCGGGCCAACCATAGCGCCATCTGGCTTCCCCCTTCAACCTAGACGAGTTTCGTTCTTTGTAGTTTTTTCGTTTGATGCTCATTTCGTGAGATATTTGGCCCAGTCAGTATCAATGGACCACCCTGTTTACGCCTATTTGCAAGATGTCGTTTTTTTCAGTGCTAATGATACTGTTTCTCTTGAACTGATTTTAATGCACGGTAATTAGATGTTGTTCTGTATTTAATGTGGTGCTGTTAATGGTATCATTCAACGTACATACAGTGCCTGACTCTTGCACAAGGGAGCACTTCCTCTGTCGAGTTTTGTACTGTTATTACGTTTGATTATGCGGAAATCGCCAAGTCATTTCACGGAGGACTGTGTGTAAATTTTCTTATTGCCAGCTGGCTATTTTTCATGCAATATCAGTTTATACTTAATACTTGGATTATTTTCTTATTAACCATTTGCGGATGTTGACGAGCCTGAGGGCTGAAAGTCTATTGTTTAATAGAGATGGGTTTACTGTTGTGTTTTTCTAAAATTGTGGGTGATTTTTGTTAATGAATGATTTCCGACACTTGCATGTTCAATGTTATTGATTTTTGGAGTGTCTTTTTTTTAAAAAAAATAAATACATCGATAACTAAAGACCCCCTAATCATTCGGACCCTTTACTTCCAGTTACCCTGTTACAGTGGAACGACGTAGCAGGACGTGTATACACGGCCACGGCAGTGAAAGGGCCAGGACTGAACAAATACAGTCCCCGTCCCCTCAATTGGATTCCTAGTTCTGCGGTCACATCAAATGGACTCCATTTTGTAGTGTGTTCAAAAACTTGCGGTCTATAATAAATGGCTCTGAGCACTCTGGGGACTTAACATCTGAGGTCATCAGTCCCCTAGAACTTAGAACTACTTAAACCTAACTAACCTAAGGACATCACACACATTCATCGCCCGAGGCAGGATTCGAACCTGCGACCGTAGCTGTCGCGCGGTTCCAGACTGAAGCGCCTAGAACCGCTCGGCCATTGCGGCCGGCTGCGGATTATATTTAGGCAATGTTCTACGAAGTTCTTCGTCCTCCATGACTAAAAAACGGTGCCAAAATCGCGGCCCCGTGCCGAGGTGACGCTATAATTTACCGTAAACTGTCCGACAAACAAACGAACGCAAGTTATTTACAGCTCACGACAGACACAATGCCCCCCGTCGCTCTCGACACTCCTAAATCATTGGTTTAGTCGCATCACACGCAATCAGTTCTACAAAAGAGCGATAATTCTGTAATGAATAAGGGTCTGTATTCTAGCAGGTGGCACTTGGCCCCTCTTGCATCCCTACTCACCCCCACTCCTCGGAGACGGCCGCGGTCTCGGATTAGGCCGTCCTTTCGTGTCGACGGCCGCGCTGTGGCTGGGATCGGCCCCTCGCTTGTGCGGCCGGACTGCTACGCCGCCATTTGGTAATGCCATTATAAATTTCCCGGGCGGCCGGCCGGCAAGGCGGCCCTAATCCGTGATTTTTATCGGCGGCGTGTCGCCACTTGTCGGGCGCCGCATTCCTAATTGTCGGCCCGGCTCGGCCTGCCGGGGCGCTCCTTTTTGTTCGCTTCCCGGTTCATTACCGGCGACGCGCCCGCGCCTCGCACGCTAACCAAATTACCGCACCGGCCGCGCTCCGCCGTGGCCAGCTTGTTGCGGCTACGAGCCTGGCCGCTTTAGATAATATCATCACGCAGCCACACGTGTGTGTGTGTGTGTGTGTATTTGTACTGATGTGTGTGTATTTGTACTGATGTGTGTGTATTTGTACTGATGTGTGTGGATTTGTGCCGATGTGTGTGGATTTGTGCCGATGTGTGTGGATTTGTGCCGATGTGTGTGGATTTGTGCCGATGTGTGTGGATTTGTGCCGATGTGTGTGGATTTGTGCCGATGTGTGTGGATTTGTGCCGATGTGTGTGGATTTGTGCCGATGTGTGTGGATTTGTGCCGATGTGTGTGGATTTGTGCCGATGTGTGTGGATTTGTGCCGATGGGTGTGGATTTGTGCCGATGGGTGTGGATTTGTGCCGATGGGTGTGGATTTGTGCCGATGGGTGTGGATTTGTGCCGATGGGTGTGGATTTGTGCCGATGGGTGTGGATTTGTGCCGATGGGTGTGGATTTGTGCCGATGGGTGTGGATTTGTGCCGATGGGTGTGGATTTGTGCCGATGGGTGTGGATTTGTGCCGATGGGTGTGGATTTGTGCCGATGGGTGTGGATTTGTGCCGATGGGTGTGGATTTGTGCCGATGGGTGTGGATTTGTGCCGATGGGTGTGGATTTGTGCCGATGGGTGTGGATTTGTGCCGATGGGTGTGGATTTGTGCCGATGGGTGTGGATTTGTGCCGATGGGTGTGGATTTGTGCCGATGGGTGTGGATTTGTGCCGATGGGTGTGGATTTGTGCCGATGCGTGTGGATTTGTGCCGATGCGTGTGGATTTGTGCCGATGCGTGTGGATTTGTGCCGATGCGTGTGGATTTGTGCCGATGCGTGTGGATTTGTGCCGATGCGTGTGGATTTGTGCCGATGCGTGTGGATTTGTGCCGATGCGTGTGGATTTGTGCCGATGCGTGTGGATTTGTGCCGATGCGTGTGGATTTGTGCCGATGCGTGTGGATTTGTGCCGATGCGTGTGGATTTGTGCCGATGCGTGTGGATTTGTGCCGATGCGTGTGGATTTGTGCCGATGCGTGTGGATTTGTGCCGATGCGTGTGGATTTGTGCCGATGCGTGTGGATTTGTGCCGATGCGTGTGGATTTGTGCCGATGCGTGTGGATTTGTGCCGATGCGTGTGGATTTGTGCCGATGTGTTTGGATTCGTGCTGGTGGCTGCTGGTTTCTAGTGTTTACTGGTGGGTGTTCGTGTGTCCATGTGTACTGGTGTTGGTGTGTGTGTTAGCAAGCTGGCACATTTATGTGTTGCTTGTGTTCATTGTGTCTGTGTGCGTGTTAGGCCCGTTCCACACTGGAACACTGGTGATGGTCACCAGCGATGGTCACTGACAGAGATACATCGGTTTGAACTGGAGCGTTCACACCGGGGCACTACACTGCCTCACAGAGCGACTGTGACCCAGCCGTGACTCACCGTCGTCACATGTGACAGACAAGGTCACTGTCTTTACAACAGTCACTGCCAGACGTGCATTAGTTCGAATTGGAGTGTTCACACTGGCATACCGATCACAGACACAGTGCTGCAGATTTGCCAACCGACAGGCAGTCATTTTTGAGAGAGTGATGCGAAACAAGCGTTGTACATATACTGTACGCATTGTAGTCATGAGTTTGGATTTGATTAACACAGAAGATTTTGTAACTGAAGTAGAAAGTCGTCCTGCTATTTGGGATATGAAAAGCGATGAGTATATCAACAAAGTGATGAAAACGAATGCGAGGCAAGAAATTATAATGAAGTTTGTGCCAGATTTCAATTAGAAGACCATGGATGAGAAAACAAAACTGGTAAGTTGTATGTTCATTCTCAAATTTAATACCATATTTTTCGGACCATAAAAGGCTCGCGAAATTTAGTGTTTGCTTCACCGACCGTTCCGTAGTTACAACACATACCGAACTCAAATGTGTCATTTCTGGAACCAGCGAACATTCGTAAAAGACTTCACTTCGAGAAGAACAACAATTTTGCACTGGATACCCCTCGTTTCAAAAATGTGAAGTACTTATTTTATCAAAAAAGGAGCGAAGTCTCGATTTCCTTCAACATTAAATCAAGTTAAAATGTTAATACTACTACTCACACGGCAAATATGCTCGACGTTTTACGTCCAATGTCACCTCCATTGTCTAGACGGTTCATACATTCATGGTTTCGTTTCCACTGGTTTCCGCTGTAAGTGCTTATCCTCACCTAAATTGTGAAGCGACTATCTCGGAACCCGTATATCAGTTGCAGGTTGCCCAACTAACGGATCCCATGGCCCACAAAAATTTAATTTCCAGTATTTCTCGTAACTACTGACCAAATTCAAAAGTTGAATCTACTCATTAAGAGGTACAACAACAAGTAATACAGTTAGGAACTGTGTTTTCCCCTTACGGCCACGCAACTGACTGTGCACAAATACCCAAAATTCATTTGTCGAGTATTTTGGAATGAAGGCATTTAACGATTTCCAAAAAACTTTGCACACAATTTCAAGTCTTCACGAAACTTTTGGCCGCTCTCAAACACCTCCACTCACCTCTTCGCGCCCCCCCCCCCCCCCCCCACACACACAAAATGATTAAAGGGAAAAACTTTATCGGCTATTAAATTTTCGCTGTTCATGCAGTAAAATTTCAGCGTAGGACATGACGTTTTAATTTAGTGCATCTTCACTATTGAGTGTATTCGCAACACAGTTTACATAGAATGACTACATATATCCTGCAAAATTATAACACTGTACGACACACAGTTCAGGAGATATGATGTGATAAAACACTGAATGCGTCAAGAACTCGCTTTTTCTTAAAATGGAGCTCAAATTAAATTACTCAGATATATTGATTTAGTGTTTCGTAATGAGAGCACTTACCGATTTCCAACGATTTAAAAAAAAAGTCTGTTCACAGGGTATGTATGTATGATTTATGGTAAAATTAATGAACACATTCTTTTACTCCTAATCATCCAGCTGCATTAAAAAGAATTTTTTTATTACAGCCTATGAGTTTTCAAATAGTTCATTAATGGTATAGGAGGAGTCGTCCAGAAGAAATGATTGTAGGGTAGATTTAAAGCTTTTGTTAACTGTGTGACTGTTAGACACAAACCTGACTTTAGTGGGCGTTCATGCAGGTCAAATATTGCGAAAATTGTGCGAGATCTTTCTCGCAGAAGCCATAATAATGACATAGCCAACTCGGCATTTCTCTAAAGTGAGACGACTGGTGTGCGAGACAACTGATTGATAGCACGTTACTGTACTTCACATCAAAGAAAGAATTGAGTTGCTGCTCCGTTTCATTTTCTAATGTCCTTTTTCTTTCTTTATTTTCCAGGTAAGTGCTGTGCCTTGACCAATTGCATGATTGCTGCCAGTCACGTTCTATTGCTGGACTGGAAAATGTGGTAAGTGTTACGCCGATCTTTAAGCAATTACAAACCACGAACAGACAAGCGCTCGGAAATGTGATAGCTCATAATGTCGACTCAGTCATCCTAACAGTGTTCCTGAAAAAAGTGCAAGATGTTAATGAGTTCGCGACGGAGTACTCAGAAAATACCTGAAAGACATTAAACATGTTAATATACGTCGTATGTCAAACATCCTTCGTATTCTTCCGGATGTGCAACAGCTTCATGGTATTATAATTGGCATTTCGACTACTGTAGTAGACACCCTTCATCAGGGTGACTTCTTAGTGCTTTTCGGTTGGTGATGTACATGAACCATTGCGTTCCTATTCCCACTTTTGTAAGTGACTGATATTCCTGGAGTACTGCATGCTGAGATAGCATCCTGATTTCTTATGACATTATGTGAATCAGAATTTTTCAGAGGCAGTTAGCTGTCGTTGCAACTCGTTCTTGACAGTCTTGCTTTCAAACACAAAATTATTTTATGTCGTACAAATTTAGTGGATCGGACAGCCATAGCCATATGGCGATTCTGATTCTTACGGGAAGTGAAAGACGTTAATTTCGAAGACATAATTTTGATCACCGAAAAATGGGAAAATGCTAACCATACTGAAATAAAACTGTAGAGTTGAGATATGAGGGGGAAGTATGACACTTGTGACGTTACTTACGCTGGAGTCGATAAAAATAGTGTGAGCTGCCATTAAGTCTTGCCAGAAATCCAACTTATGGATTTCATCTTCGTCGTGCGATGTAATGACCTCAATGTCTGCAGCCGATACCAGGTCTCGGGTCTCAAACTTCACTTGTACTACCAGGTACGTGTAACCAAGGACAGTATAAATACTGATAAACAAAAACATGTCTTCGCATCACAGTATTTATTTCATAAACAACTCACAAAAGACACGGTCACAACTGACAAAGGACATGTGTTTGTACCGTTATCAACCTACATTTGATTGGCATTCAGGAGAATTAAAAGTACTGCATGTGTACAAGACCGAGCACATCATCAGTTCACTCTGAAGCGACGCTTGGTGTCTAGCAGAAACGTATCTAACCCTAGATTCCTAAAGCCTCGTAAAATATAAGATTGCAGTAGGGTATAAAACAGGATATTTCGTACTTAATTTGGTATGTAACATAGCCTTGGAGATCCAATAATTGTAAGTGACTAATGCATAAACTGTAAATTATGACTTCCTCTGAATAAATCTGGATCAGTACAATTTACGATGGTTCACTAGCAGTGCAATATCGCCTCCCCCTCTTTTAGTGTTCAGAGTCAGGCGTCTCTTCCACCCCCCCCCCCTCCCCCCCACCAGTCAGTAAAGACACATATTTAATAACAGAACTAAGCTGCCTGAAGGCTACCGTTATTTTGATTTACAAAGAGTTTTCCTGTTGCACATTAAATTGTTTGAATGTGTATTGCAACAAGAACCATACTTGAGTGTACTATAATTTCCAACAACTTGTCTGATATCTTGGCATAATAAAATAAATGCAGTTTTTATGAAAGTTAAAAGGGATAGAAACGACGTGTAAAGAGCCTCCATCTTGATTCCAAATTTGGTGAGCCTGTAATATTACTGAAGTTACGCAGAATGTAATGTTACGATCCGCCGGGCGGATTCGTGCCGGGGACCTTTTTTTTTTTTTTTTTACGTATATAGACTTTTATTTACAAAATAACAAATTCGTTTTACAAAATACAGTTCACATTTTACTTGTAGAGACGAGACAATCCATTCTTTATTTTTATTTTTCTGTTACTGTACTGTCCAGGTAATTATTTCATTTGGTATTTTTTTTTTAATTTTTTTAATATTTTTCGAAAGTCTGTCAGTCAGAGGTTTTTTTAGTTGTTTCTTGCACCGTTTTTTGTTGTAGTTTAGGAATTTTAGCTTTTCTGAGCCTTTGTACGCTACATTTATACGTATGGCAGAGTGAATATGGCGTAAGCATTGATTGTACGATCTAGTTATTTACAGAGAATAATTAGTATATAAGAAAACAAAGTTATTTTATGGAATTTTACTTATTACTAGTTATGGTATTATTATTGTTATTATTTTTGTAGACGTGTTGAGTTGAGGATGTGCTCTATTCATTTTAAAATAATGTTGTGTTATTACTATCCTCTTTTTAAATCTTGTGTTAGAAAACAAGGGGGAGGCATTTTACGTTGGGTCTTGAAAAACGAGACCTTAGTGGGACATGCACTAGGCATGAAATCAGTTTGATAGAAATATTAACGAGTGTATCAGTTGTCAGCTCTTGTTTGATGGGTAAAGTGGTATCCAAAGGGGAAACCCTCATGAAAAACTATCTTAACATATTAAACAATCCATGACAAAAGAAAAAGGACATTACTATTTTAGCGAATTATTAAACCTATTTTTTTCGATTGAGCAAAGAGCAATTCACTAGGAAGCATTATATAGCGCTCCTTCCCGCCCGGAAAGCCGTGCGTTAGACCGCACGGCCAACCGGGCGTGCAGGAGAGACATACTTAGAAACTACACTGTGGTGACAAAACTCGTGGGACACCTCCTGATGTCGTGTCGGACCTACCTTTTCCCGGTGTAGCGCAGCATTTTGACGTGGCATGGAGGCCACAAGTCGTTGGAAGTCCCCTGCAGAAATAATGAGGCATACTGCCCCTATAGCCGTCCCTAATTGCGAAAGTGTTGCCGGTGCAGGATTTTGTGCACGAACTCATCTCTCGATTATGCCGCATAAATGTCCGATGGGCTTCATGTCGGGCGATCTGGTTGACCAAACCAATCGGTCTAATCGTCCAGAATGATCATCAAACCAATCGCGAACAACTGTGGCCTGGTGACATTGTTGTTTGGGAATATGAACAAGTAGTCGAACATAACCACCTCCATTCAATGATTGGTTCAATCCGACCAGAGGACCCAGAACATTCCATGTAAATTCAGCTCACACCATTTTGGAGCCACTAACAGCAGTGACTGTCGCTTGGTGCGACTTGCGTCCATGGTTTCGTGGGTCTGCGCCACACTCCAGCCCTACCATCAGCTCTTACCGACTGAAATCGACTCATCTGACGCGGCCATGATTTTCCAGTCTTCTAGGGCACAGTCAATATGGTAACGAGCCCAAGAGAGGCACTGCAAGGGGTTTTGTGCTGTTAGCAAAGGCACTCGCGTCGGTCGTCTGCTACTATAGTCCATTAACGCCAAATTTCGCCTCGCTGTCCTAACGGATACATTCTTCGTACGCCCACATTGATTTCTGTGTTTATTTCTCGCAGTGTTGCGTGTCTGTTTGCACTGACAACTGCTCTAGGACGTAAAGTGAAGGCTGTAGGCCACTGCGTTGTCCGTGGTGAGAGGTAATGCCTGAAATGTGGTATCCGAAATGGAATATCCCATTCATCTAACTCCAACAACCATTGTGCGTTCAAAGTATATTAACTAGTGTCGTGCGTCCATAATCACTTACGAAACCTTTTTACATGAATCACCTGAGTCCAAATCAGAGTTCCACAACGTCACTGCCCTTTTATACCTTCTGTACGTGATACTACTGTATTTTTACATGTGAAAATCGGTATCCCATGGCTTTTGTCACCTGAGCAAATGGAGCGCTGTGATGGTTGTCCAGGCACCACTTACCACTACAACGTCGTATCTTAGGACGTTAAATGTCAGGTGCCAGTTAATTTAGTCTAGAGAACTTGGCATTTTCGCAACATACAATTCCCGACGTACGTAACTGACGAGCTGGCCTATTAAAAACGACACAGTTTGCATTAATGGTTATCTTTTCGGATTATTAGCCGAGTCGTGACGTCAAGTTGACGTGACGTTTCGACGAGTTTCCTACATGTCATCTTCAGGCGAAATATCGGGTTTGTGTCGAGTTCGTTCCTTACAGCAGCTGGACCGCAGATTCCGTTGTCAAGGGCGTAACGGGGTTTCAATCCCACGTATCCAAGGCTACGCTATTGACATATTCGTTGGGCTCTTGGCAAAGTAGTCTGCGGTCAAGCCGCTGGAAGGAACGAACTGGACACAAACCCGATATTTCGCCTGAAGATGACATGTAGGAAACTCGTTGAAACGTCACGTCAACTTGACGTCACGACTCGGCTAATAATACGAAAACATTACCATCAACAGCAGGAAACTCGCGAAAAATTGCGACAGCACGACTCCACGGGTGGACTGACAACCCATGAAGATTTCATCGATGGAATTCAACGAGAAAGCCTACTTTGCCATATCGATCCCATTGTAACAAACAATTTCTTGGCCGCAACATTGTGCGCATCCTGTCTGTTGTTGTGGCCGCTAGAGCCTGTCTCCGGTATCTAGGGACAGAGGGTTTTGTTAAGTCTGGAGATGATGGGCTGGTGTTCTTGTTATTTCTTCTAAGAGGTTTGTGGTCAAGACGTACTAGGCTGGCTAAAATGCTTAAGACTTTCCCATGATGGCCGATGTTTTCCAATACCTGTTGGAAAGAAACTTCTGAAAATCCTCTCAGGAAGGCGAGGAAGAAGCACTTCACATAACAACTAAGTCAGGGCGGAAACGCTCCTTGGTCCCGCAGTGAGGGCTATGGCGCTCTATCCGGCTCGCGTCGAGGTCGCCAAGCAACTGACAAACAACGTAAACACCCTGCTGCCGTAAGAGGGTCGCCACCACTGGTCTACGTGAGGTTCTACGATGTAGCCTCTTACTTCTTGCACTGATTCCAATGTTAAATCCTGCTTTTCCTTATTTTATGATGAATGCTCTGTCCTATCGTGTAACTGTGTGATGGTTGCGCTGTTGTTTTAATGTACTATTTTGTAATTGTCATCTACCTTTCACTTGGCAATAATGATAATGGAATGGAGAATTATAATTATAAACAAAACTATTTTCATGGTTTGAAGACACATAGAGGAGAGTTGCAGGAGAAGCTACGTAGATACACCTTATATTACCTACATGCATGTATAATCCCGCCCTCTTATTCAGCACGACAACGCTTATCATGTACATAGA
This sequence comes from Schistocerca americana, assembly GCF_021461395.2. Taxonomy (NCBI): domain Eukaryota; kingdom Metazoa; phylum Arthropoda; class Insecta; order Orthoptera; family Acrididae; genus Schistocerca; species Schistocerca americana. The sequence goes on from NC_060121.1 coordinate 845,312,693, forward strand.
CAAATTTTTTTAAAAAAATCGTAATACCCAGCAGGAGTTTGCGGCATAAACGAAGATTGGTAGGCGTGTTTCTACATTTGAAAGATGGCGTCTCTTCATACTAGTAACACCACTATGAGGATGGAAATCAGGTTTGCTTTAAATATACTCTGTAATGGTTGTAGTGACTTGGTAGTAGTGAAGAATGCTTTTAAGGCGACAAGACACCATTATCAATGTATCACAGAGTTTCAGCGAGGCCGTGTTAGAGGGCTACAAGAAGTTGGATGTTCCTGTTGCGATATTGCAGAAGGACTTGGCAGGAATGTAGACGGTGTACGTGGTGGCTGGCAGTGGTGTCACAGGAATGAACGGTCGCAAGAAGACGAGGCTCCCGGACGACCAGTTGTCACTACCGAGGGGGGAGACCATCGTTTTCGGATTATGGCTCTGTCGTATCGTAATTCATCTGCAGCAGCGATTTGAGCAACGAACTGTTACAAATCTGCTACTTCAAGGGCAGCTCCGAGCCAGAAACCCTGCAGCGCGCATGCCACTGACGCCAAACCACCGCCATTTGCGAGTTCAGTGGTGTCAAGCGAGAGCTCACTGGACGGCACGGTGGAGACCTGTTATGTTTTCTGATCAAAGCTCGTTCTGCCTCGGTGTCAGTGATGGCCGTGTCTTGATTTGGAGGTGGACAGTTGAGGGCCTGCGATCAACCTGTCTACGTGCTAGACGCGCTGGACCTAAACCTGGAGTTATGGTCTGGGGTGTCGTTTCGTATGACAGGAGGAGCTCTCTCGTGGTTATCTCACGTAACCTGAACGCAAATTTGTACGTCAATCTGGCGCGTCCGGTCGGAGTGGCCGAGCGGTTGTAGGCGCTTCAGTGTGACACCGCGCGACGGCTACTGTCGCAAGTTCGAATCCTGCCTTGGGCATGGATGTGTGTGGTGTCCTTAGGTTCCTTGACTTCCGGAAAATCGTTTGACTCGGTGCCCCACTGCAGACTCCTAGCTAAGGTTCGAGCATATGGGATTGGTTCCCAAATATATGAGTGGCTCGAAGACTTCGTAAGTAATGGAACCCAGTACGTTGTCCTCGATGGTGAGTGTTCATCGGAGGTGAGGGCATCATCTTTAGTGCCCCAGGGAAGTGTGGTAGGTCCGCTGTCGCTTTCTATCTACATAAATGATCTTTTGGATAGGGTGGATAGCAATGTGCAGCTGTTTGCTGATGATGCTGTGGTGTACGGGAAGGTGTCGTCGTGAATGACTGTAGGAGGATACAAGATTTGTGATTGGTGTAAAGAATGGCAGCTAACTCTAAATATAGATAAATGTAAATTAATGCAGATGAATAGGAAAAGGAATCCCGTAATGTTTGAATACTCCATTAGTAGTGTAGCGCTTGACACAGTCACGTCGATAAAATATTTGGGCGTAACATTGCAGAGCGATATGAAGTGGGACAAGCATGTAATGGCAGTTCTGGGGAAGGCGGGTAGTCGTCTTCGGTTCATTGGTAGAATTTTGGGAAGATGTGGTTCATCTGTAAAGGAGACTGCTTATAAAACACTAATGCGAACTATTCTTGAGTATTGCTCGAGCGTTTGGGATCCCTATCAGGTGGGATTGAGGGAGGACATAGAAGCAATTCAGAGGCGGGCTGCTAGATTTGTTACTGGTAGGTTTGATCATCACGCGAGTGTTACGGAAATGCTTCAGGAACTCGGGTGGGAGTTTCTGGAGGAAAGGAGGCATTCTTTTCGTGAATCGCAACTGAGGAAATTTAGAGAACCAGCATTTGAGGCTGACTGCAGTACAATTTTACAGCCGCCATCTTATATTTCGCGGAAAGACCACAAAGATAAGCTAAGAGAGATTAGGGCTCGTACAGAGGCATATAGGCAGTCATTTTTCCCTCATTCTGTGTGGGAGTGGAACAGGGAGAGATGATGCTAGTTGTGGTACGAGGTACCCTCCGCCACGCACCGTATGGTGGATTGCGGCGTATGTATGTAGATGTAGATGTAGTTACGTTTAAGTAGTTCTAAGTTCTAGGGGGCTGATAACCTTAGATGTTAAGTCCCATAGTGCTCAGAGCCATTTGAACCAATCTGGCAATTCAACCTGTTGTGCTCCATTCGAGAACAGCATTACAGAGGGTGTTTCCAACTGGATAACGCTCGCCCACAAGCCGCTGTTGTAACACAACATGCTCTATTGAGTGTCATGTACCGGAATTTCACATTTGCAATGGCTGATCTCGCGCTAACGATAACTTGTTATCTTGCAATCTTAATCAAATATCTTATCTATACATATGCATTCCCGAAATTTAATTACTCTACTTTAATAATTTTCTCCGTCACTGTATTCAATTACTTGTACTACACGCTGATCCACGGGTATTGTCCATATTTCATTTTACATTAATATTAATGTGTAGTTTGCCAAGTAAAGGAGAAACAGATTTTAAATTCCTTATTTTTAATTTGGTTTTCTTGTTTTAAATTGCAGTTTCTGAAGAAAGGGGCAAAATTAAAAATTTTGTAATTGCGCCCGACAAACTAGAGCAAGTTGACGACTTCCCACTGAAAAAAATTTTGCCTTTTAGTTCGTATTCGAGAAACTCCAGCCCTCTTCACTACCAGTACACGACACCTCAGCTCTTGTACCTGCTGGTGAAGTTGCCAAGTTAGGACGAAGAAATTAATGGATCCCTTCTGGGGAAATGTTTCACTAGAGGCAGTTTACAGAACACCCTTGGCTTTGCCTGAAACAATTACGTTTAGCTGATTTAATTAGTAACTGCGCTCTTTAACACAACAAGTACTGGCCGGGACAAGCTGATTTAAATGCACTCACTTACGCACGCTTAATGCTGATTGGCTAACATTGTATGGGTATAGTTCTACATCGGTTGATTTCTGACATAGAGTTATCCAGAAAATTTGCCTCAATTCGATGTCCCCTACGTTACACTGAGTGGTAATGCTATTTTCCTCCATTCTCTATGTACAGGATGACCCAAGTAAAATTGGTGCGGAAAATATTTCATGAACCGTAAGATAGGCAACCCACCTTACATCATCCATGTATTCGGCTGGGTTGTCTGTCTTAAGGTGCATAAAACAATTTCCGTGCCTGTTTTCTTTGGACCATTGTGTTCACTGACCAGCCAGTACATCATGACAACCGACCTACTATTGACATAAACCTGTCCTGGCAATAACAGCCTCACCTGGTGACGAATGACTGCTAGTCAGACACACGCACGGTGCATGTAGGATCAGTGAGCGTGCTGTCCGTGTGTAGAATGGGGAAGGTGGGCCGTCTATCTCAGTTTCACCGAGGGCAGACTTTGGTGACCCGGAGGCTCGGCACGAGCATTTCGGAAATTGCAGACTTGCTGGGTGTTCCAGGAGTGCTGTGGTGAGTGTCTACAACATGTGGCGAGATCAAGGTGAAAACACTTACAGACTCGTGGGGTTGGGCGACCATCCCTCATTACAGATGTTGGACGTCGTAGACTGGGCTGACTAGTAAAATGGACAGGCGGCGAATTGTGGTGGAACTAACATCAGACTTTAACGCTGGGCATAGTACAAATCTATCTCAACACAAAGTGCACCCTAAGACTCCTAACAGTGAGCCTTTGCAGCCAAATAGCACATCGGCAATTAAGACTCAAATGAGCAAAGGGTTCAAATGGCTCTGAGCACTATGGGACTTAACTGCTGTGGTCATCAGTCCCCTAGAACTCAGAACTACTTACACCTACCTAACCTAAGGACATCACACACATCCATGTCCGAGGCAGGATTCGAACCTGCGGCCGTAGCGGTCACGCGGTTCCAGACTGTAGCGCCTAGAACCGGACGGCCACTACGGCCGGCTCAAATGAGCATGTGACCACTGGCACTGGACGTTGGTGCAGCCGGCCGCGGTGGTCTAGCCGTTCTAGGCGCTCAGTCCGGAACCGCGCGACTGCTGCTGTTGCAGGTTCGAATCCTGCCCTGGGTATGGATGTGTGTGATGTCCTTAGGTTAGTTAGGTTTAAGTAGTTCTAAGTTCTAGGGGACTGATGACCACGGTTGTTAAGTCCCATAGTGCTCAGAGCCATTTGAACCAATTTCGTTGGTGCAGGGGCATAGCGTTCCATGGTCTGATAAATCCCACTACCTTCTTCATCATGCCGATACGAGGGGTCGAATCCGTCGTCTTCCAGGGGAACAACTCCTCGACACCTGTACTGCAGGACTGAGACAAGCTGGCGGCAGCACCAGTACACTCCACAGGAAACATTGATACCCACGTCAATGTTCCCCGAAGGCGCCATGCCGGCCAGTGAGTATCGTACACTGGTTGCAGACCACGTACGCCCCTTCATTACTATAATGTTTCCCGACGGCGTGGCATTTTTCAGCAAGATAATGCCCCTGTCACAAGGCCAGGAGTGTGATGGAGTGGTTCGGAAACACTGTGGCGAGTTCCAGTTGGCCGGCCGGAGTGGCCGTGCGGTTCTAGGCGCTACAGTCTGGAGCCGAGCGACCGCTACAGTCGAAGGATCGAATCCTGCCTCGGACATGGATGTGTGTGATGTCCTTAGATTAGTTTGGTTTAATTAGTTCTAAGTTCTAGGCGACTGATGACCTCAGAAGTTAAGTCGCATAGTGCTCAGAGCCAATTGAAATTGAGTTCCAGTTGGTGTGATGGCTCCCAAACTTGTCGGACCTGAACCCGATCGAACACATCTCGGATGTGATTGGGTGTGGCGTCAGGCTTGTATGTGCGGTCTATCAAGGCCTCGTTGGTCCAATGCCAGGGCACGTCGCGGCTGTTATCCGTGCGAGGGTGGAAGTACGGCAGTTAGGTAGGTGGTCTTAACGTTGTGGCTGATCAGTGTATAGTGGTCTGCCCCCGGTAGCTGAGTGGTCAGCGCGACAAACTGTCAATCCTAAGTGTTCGGGTTCCATCCTCGGCTGGGTCGGAGATTTTCTCCGCTCAGGGACTGGGTGTTGTGTTGTCCTAATCATCATCATTTCATCCCTATCGACGGGCAAGTCGCCGAAGTGGCGTCAAATCGAAAGACTTGCACCAGGCGAGCGGTCTACCCGACGGGAGGTCCTTGTCACACGACATTATTAGTGTATAGTGAATTGTAAGGGTCCTGTTGCCATTCTCTCGGCTACACTCGATGCTACTTTGGCGCGTGGCGCTTTGCGACATGGCGCACAGCTGGGCCGCAGTATCGAGCGCTGGTCCCGCAACGCCGGTGCTGTCGTCCTCCCAAAACACGTCCCGTACCTTCTCCTGAGCGAGGCGCGGCGCGGAGCGCATGCAGATCCCGCCATCCGCCGCAGGAATGCAGAGAGAAGGCCGCTGGGCCGGCGGGCGGATCGCGGATCAAAGGCCGCCATCTCGTCCTCCGGTCCCGTACGTGACGTGACGCCAGTCGCTGACGTTTCGCTGGCGCGCCACCGAACTGTGCGCGGCCCGCTCTGGCGCGCTGCCCAACCCCGGAGCCAGCGCCGTTCTGGGGGGGAGTCGCGAGTGTCACCGTCATCGCAACAGTTTCCGTATCAACATGTGACCTCCTCATTCTCCTCATTCCCCCCCCCCCCCCCGCTCCCCCCCCCCTCTCTCTCTCTCTCTCTCTCTCTCTCTCTCTCTCTCTCTCTCTCTCTGTCTCTCTCTCTCTCTCTCTCTGTCTCTCTCTCTCTCTGTCTCTCTCTCTAATCCTTTCCTCCCCTCCTCCAACCCTCCACCACCGCTTCATTCTCGTTATTCATACCCCCTCGCTTGTCCCTCCATCCCTGTCTGTCAGCCCCTCCCTACAGTGTAAGATTACCTCCGGAACCTAGCCGCCGGATTGCAGAGCACATTGCGTCAGAAACAGCAGCAGCTAAACTCCCTGCGCGCAGTCAGATGTGCTCCTTAGTCTAGCACTGAGTGAGGTGGCGCAAAGAACTCGTATTCCATAACATTGGAGTCTTAATTCCTATAATAATACAGTCCCATTTCTTTGACCGTTGTGATCCTAATCTAGATCTCCAGTGCCCTCCAGGCAGTGGAGATACGGAAATTTAACTATCAGTTGAAGACATAAAGCCAGCGACTATGACTCTGGGCCTTACTCCGTCAGTTCCACTGCTGGAAAACCAGAATGTCATGCAGAGAAGGAACGACCCGCCGCCATTGAGATCCCACTCCAGATGTATTACCGACTACAGATTTTTAATTTTTTAATTAAATAGCCACTTTTCGTCAATTACCTTACACTTACGGTTACTGTAATTCTTTGTCATGCTGGAAGATTTGGTTTTTAGGTGTGATTGTTTCCTTAACTTTTTATACTGGCTTTTACACAATTCTATGTTTTACTTTGCCAGGCTAGGAACTTCATATTATTAGTATTTACACTTCTTATGTAGGTTTTAAGTATGGATCTAATTCCACTTATAGTATGTCATTTACATGTTTTATTGTCAGAAGCTCGTTTTGCCATGTGAAGTAATTTTAATTAATAACTACGCATACTGCATTTTAAGCATTACATTTGCGACACTGGTTAATCATACACCCTAGCTATAGTGCCCTCTGCCGGCCCCAATTCTTAGCATAAATACCAGGCGCAGTCTGATCATCACCAGCACTTACTCCGTATCTACGTGTTTAGTTTGACGTTGATACTACAGCAGAATAATTTATAGTATGTATGGCTGTATACATAGATGTTAACCGCGTAAACACTTTCTATCCTTCTCGTGTAGCATCAGGCCTTCTATAGATTTAGCGTCAGCAAACTGAACTTAGCTGGTTACACCCTGTCTTTGTTCGTAACACATTTGAACATCGTAGAAGCCGATACCAGTAATACAGCCGTGTAAAAGTATGTGTGATCAAGACAGGCCTGTAAAATAAAGTGGAAATTGAACTTCGACAGTTATTCCTTCCAACTTCCCTTTCTGTCGGTGGCTTTCGTACAGTGAAACGTTCTGCATTGCTTCTGTATCCGACAACGACGTTTATGATGTAGCATAATTTTTTTTCGTTTCGTTTCCCTTGGTTTTGAGCTTTAACTAATTTTCCACTGCACGAATAAGTATATATCAAAACTCACGTGCCATGCACATTTGTCTCAGCGACACAGTCTAAAATCTAATATGTGCGGAATATGCAGTATGTACGGGAAAAACAGCTGAACTATGAGGGTTGTCCAGAAAGTAATGTACTGCATTTTTTTCTTCAACAATTCTTTATTCAACATAAAGAGAATTACACACACAAAAGAATGGTGTTTTACCTCCACACCCTATTTTCCCATGTAATCTCCATTCCATTCTATGGCCTTTCTCCAGCACGAAACAAGGGCGTGTATGCCCTTTCGGTAGCAATCCTTGCCCTGGTGGCGGAGCCAGTGCTTCACTGTGTGAATCACCTCCTCATAGTCCTCAGAATGTCTTCCACGAATGGCATCCTTTAATGGCCCAAACAAGTGGAAGTACAAGGGTGTTAGGTCAGGTGTGACAGCCGTGGATGGTCTCCCCGACGGCTGCAAATAGTAGAGCTCCACCGAACCGCTTTCTGATGACCTCACTATCCGTGCCCAGCTACTAATTACACTTCTGTCGACAGCAGATACTCCGTAGGCTTTGCACAAGCGTTTGTGAGTATTCCCCACAGGTTCTTTCTCTGCAGTGAGAAATTCAATGTCGGCACGTTGCTTGTAACGTACATCACCCACAGACGCCATTTTGAAACTGTCCTGCAGCTACACTATCTGAGGAAACGTTAGCGACAGCCCCGGACATTTGCCCAAGCCCCGCCCATTTACCCCCCTACACACCTACCCCCCACTACACCAGCCAAGAGCACATCAATATGATCTTTGGTAGTCCTCGTCGCTGTCGTGTTTTGTTCGTCGTTTTTTGTTTTACCGCGGTTTTTCATACTAGCAGTGTTGTGCTGTTAGTACTTCTTAGTAGTTTGTGTAATACTGTCAAAATGAAACATACATATGCACTCTCAATAAAGTTATCATTCACAAAGTACCTAATCTTGACTCTTGTGGCCAGCTGCTCGCAAAACTGATATCTAACAGACATTAAAGTACGATAAGATGTGTTGGAATGACACTGACGAAATTATGTACATATGTTTAACAATAGGCAGCTCTGCAGCTCTCAAACACTGAGAAAGAACTCAAAGTAATCTCGTGTCCGCTATAAGCAAGCAGTCATAAGAGTTCACAAGTAAAAATTCACCCATTACACAGGCAAATATTAATGAAGAATGTCACTGTATAAATATATGACTGCTTGTATTAGGCATTTCTACATTATCCCACTCTTACATTCTTTAGTCTTAATGAGGTAATCAGAAACAAACCAAGACATCGACTTTGCCTTTTTTATACACAGCATTGACTTCAGACCATCGAGATAATGGACAGCATCCTTGACGATACTACCAATTAATATTTCCCAACAGAATTTCTTACACTACGCGATGTGACGGAAATTGCGCTCACTGCAGTTAACAAATACCACATTTTTTTATATAGTGCAGATGAAAGCTCACGAAATAAAAAGGACAGTGTGGATAACATTTTTATTTTTCTTTCTTATTGATGAACATATTTCTAATTCTTTTCACAATGGTACCGGAAAAACTGTATTTCTTACTAACTACTGATTTTCTCCCTTGTTATGACTGGCATATCTGTGATACGAACAACTTTGATGTTGGAACATGCGGCAGACCATGGGCGGAGCTTAGGATATGGATTGGTGTGGAGGGGGGTGATGGGGCAGGACTTGTGCACCGTCCGGGGCTGCCGCTAACATTACGTCACTATCTGTCGGAAGTGACGGAAACTTGGCGCGCTCTCTGAGACTTCAAATAATATATACGTAACGTTTCGCATTCGTAGCATTGTTTTCGGCTGATAAAAAAATGCGCTGCATTACTTTCTGGGAAACCCTCGTATATAAAACCGAAATAACAATCGCCAAAAAAGCGAGAAATAAACTGATATAAAGGCACCATTTCAACCAGACGGTTGTTCTCGTACCGACTACATAATCCGTAAATGTTGTATTTCAAATTGTGTCCGTTGATGACAGTTGTATCGGACCTACATTTCATATTAATTCATATTTTTTAAACGACACGTGCACCTAATGTTCTCTATTGTTAGGTAAGACATCCATTCCGAGGAATAATGGAAATCCAGGTAAGTGCAGGAACCGTTATAACCGTTATCGCGTGACTAATTTTGCAAAAATTGACAAAAAAAGGAAGAAAAAAGAAATAGATAGTGGAATTCAGAGTAAGTAAACTGAGTCTGTTACAATTTTAGACTGCAAATTACTTAAGAGCGGTCGCCAGCTCACCGCGTGAGCAAAAATTACTCTATTATTACTAATTGTCTATAAACTGTAATTTCGAACTAATCATTGAATTTTAATCTGGTGAGAACACAACCAAAGAGACTGACTCGAGCTCAGACGTAAAAACTGGGACAAGTTTTATCCTTTTTCGGTAGTCTGTGCTCCGTTTTCTACAAATACACTGACTAACTAGAAATTTGTTCCAGTTCACACTCCAGGTAACACAATACTGTTCCGTGCACAAAACCACGTCTGCGTTCTTTACACGCAGTTTACTTGAAATTAGTCAAACTACACTCACTGGAAGAGAGCAAAATTTGTCCCTGTACATTACATCTTAACTTTGTCCACTTCCGAAACCAGTTATCACACACTTCAGTAATCTCAGTATATTCCTAACCTTTCCATGCATACATTGCTCTACTTTTCACGCCACATTCCTCTATGCAAAAATTACGGCTGCAACAATGGTTCTTGTTCTCTCGTTCCACATTACAGTAAACCGAATACACATATTTACTGTATGAAACAATGAGCATACCTTAAAATTCAATTCATTACAGTTTCGAATTATATTAGATTTCCCTACTTATCCTTTTTTTATAAAAAAAGTGTTCTTTGCTAAAATACCAGTTGGAGTTCGGAGTTGGCATAAAAATTGGTCAGGAAGATGTTGGTATCTATGTTATACAGCTTGCCGTATTAACTGTTTCTTGGCCCTAGAGAGGACTGTTGTTCCATTCCAATTTTCAGTAAATGTGAAATACGCTATACAAGAGCATTCAAATAAAAGAATGAAAACTCAAGCTACGTCTACATGACTCTCCTTCAGTTCACACTCCAGTGCTAAGCGGAATGTTCATAAAACCACTTTGACTATTTCACTGCCGGTCCACTCTCGAAAAAACGATCACACAAACCTTACCGTGCGAGCTCAAATTACTCTTATTTTATTACGATGGTCGTCCTTTCCTATGTAGGTGGGTGTCAAAATATTTTCGCGTTCAGAGGAGAAAGTCGGTGACTCAAATTTCGTGAAAAGATATCACCCCTCGGAAAAATGCATCTGCTGTACCAACACGTGTATCATGTCGGTGTCACTCTATTCCCCTTTTTCGCAATAAAACAATACAGGCTACCCTTCTCTGAACTTTTTCGACGTCTTCCGTCAATGCTAAGGATCCTGTACCACGCAGCAATTCCCTAGCAGAGGAAAGACAAACGTAATTGTAAGTATTTTCTGCAGCTATATTTGTTGTATCTTCTAAGTGTTCTGCCAATAAAATGCAGTCTTTGGTTCGTCTTCCCCACTACAATTTCTGTCTGTTGGTTTAAATTTAATTTCTTCGTAATTGTAATACTTACGTATGTACTTGAACTTGTCTTCCCATGTAACAGATGCTTAACGGTTTCCTTTTATTACTTAGAAGACCCTTACACTTTTTATTGTTTAGGGATCAAATGCTACATTTCGCAACATGCAGATAACTTGTCTACATCGTTTTGTAATTGGTTTTGATTTTGCTATTACTATTCACAACAGTAAACGACGGCATGATCTGGACGCAATAAGAAAAGGGCTGCTCATATTGTCTCAGAAATCGTTTACATGCAGTCAGTGAACAGCAGAGGGCCCATGACACTTCCCTGAGGGACCACAGATATCACTTCCGTTCCACTCGATGGTTTCCTGCCAATTACTACGAACTGTGACCTATGTGAAGGGAAACAGTTTTTGATGTTGCTGAGCAGCAGTCAAACAATAATTTTTAAATGAACACACCGCCATTTGACTGTACTGTTGTTTATTTAAATACGACCCAGGTTTTGGTCTTTAATGCCATGGGATTTCGCTATCATTACGACTCAAGGATGTGTGTTCGTCTTTCATATACACCAAAGTAAAGCTGTTTCTGCTAAATAAGACGTGCTCCCACTATTATTTACTGATCTTTTTACAAGGTGGTGATTTTACATCTGGCATTTCGTGGGAGCCAATAATTTTCTAAATTGGTGGGAAATTTTGAGCTTCAGGTCCTGCAGTATATGTTAATGATACGCCATAAAAGGCCGAAAATAGCGTAGAGGGCCGAAACCTGGTGCGTAATTAAATAAACAATAATACAGTCAAAAGGTTGTGTGTTCATATAAAATATGTAATAATTGAGAGGAAATCACGAGTTCTTTCTCAGAAATACGTCAGTGTTCTGTAGGCATGCAATTTGATGAGAAGTCGCTTTTGAGGTACGGCGTCAAAACCCTTCTGGAAACCTAGGAATATGGAATCAGAGTTCCCCTGTCGATTGCAATCATTACTGCGTGTGAATAGTCAGTCAGTTAGTTCTGTTTAGGGGGAACGGTGGTTTATGAATCCGTATCAACCGATCGTTGTCTTCGACGAATTGAGGTGAAAGGAACGGAAAGGAATCTGGATGGGAGGGAGATAAGAAGGAAATAACGACTTCCAGCCGCATAGGGCATTGTGTCAATTCAACGGCGAAAGTTAAAAATTTGCGCCGGGCCGGGGCTCAAACCCAGTTGCTCCGCTTCTCTAGAACGGTTCCCTTAACCGCCTCGGCTATCCGGACACGCTTCCCGTCTGACCCAAATTCCCAACTTCCCGCTCGCCACACGACAGACGAACCCCGCCCATTAATCACCTACTCGCAGATTTCTGATTGTCCTAGGAGTTCCGACATTGGTCGTGCATCCGCGCTGAAACATTGAGACATCCGTCGCGCCCGTAGAATTGTACAGGGTATTTCCGTAAGAGCGTGCAAAAATTTAACAGGGCAGATAAAATGCTCCACTGAACAATTTGAGGTAGGGAATCTGAGGTCGGAGAAGCCAGATTAAGGAGATAATAGGAAGAAAATCACATTACTGTGTACTTTTTTTATTTACAGTAATTACAGTTACCTACAAATACCACCATTCTCACAATGAACGTACCGTTAGTACTGTTCCTTACTAAATGTGATGAAACTGATAGCCACTAGCCTCAGTGCAGGCATCACATCGGCGAACAAGATTCTGACGCACCCTGACAAATATCCCTGCTGTGTTTCAATTCACCTCACAGGCTGCTACAATTCTGGCAACTAGTCCCATCTCCGTATCCACTGGGGCCTCACTAACAACAGGCTTTGGATACCCCCTTGGGAAATAATCAGGGGAATTCAGGTCGGGTGACCTTGCAGGCCATAGAGTAGAACCTCCCCTTCCAGTCAAACGATCAGTAAGTACAGCAGTGAGATGGTTTCGGACATCCACACTGAAGTGAGGCGGTGCACCGTCCTGTTGTTGATTCATAGCACGTTCTGTCATGGGACAATGTAAATACGATACAAGACAGCCACCTTATGGAAAAGTAAAGTAAACAAAACCTGCATCATGACTTCCTAGTGATCAGGCTCGGCTTCTTCGGTACTTTACTGGAAACAAAGAACGTACATGTAAATAAACAGTACAGCACGTGTAAACTTGTGCGCTTGTGAGTTAAAAATAAGCTGGAAAACAGTAATACTAGGCAAAGCGGTAGACAAGTTTACTTCCATACCTCTTTAAGCTGGCTTGTCCGACCCCAGGTTTCCTACCTCAAACTGTTCAGCGGGACATTCTCTATGGGCTGTTACATTCTTTCACGCTCTTACAGAAACACCCTGTAGATATGAGTTGTGTCTGTACTGTCGTACATTTCCGACAGAACAGAAAACACTCGCACCTCAATATCGTAATGTTAGAATACAGTAAATGTTCCAAAATCTTACTGCAAATTGATGACATTGATATGGACCTGTAGTTCAGGACATTACTCCTATTTCCTTCAAAATGTTCAGATGTGTATGAAATCTTATGGGACTTAACTGCTAAGGTCATCACTCCCTAAGCTTACACACTATTTAACCTAAATTATCCTAAGGACACACACACACCCATGTCCGAGGGAGGACTCGAACCTCCGCCGGGACCAGCCGACTCCTATTTCCTTCCTGGTGTTATGGTGTAACCTGTGCAGCTTTCCAGTGCTCAGGATCTTTCGTCGACGGAGCTGTTATGTATGATAGTTAAATATGGAGCTATTACATCAACATACTTCGAAAGCAACCTAATTGGTGTACTCTATGGGCCAAGACTTCCCTTTATTAAGGGGAGGTTTACGGTCTTTGGCCCGAAAAAAACATGATCTTTGAGAATTTTTTTTCTCGGGCTGTGTTACAGATATCAATGTCAAATTTGGTCAAAATGTTTATTGATATTTCCTCTACAAAATTGATTTTTTTGACCGGAAATGTCGAAGAGCAAAGGCGGAAACAAAATTCCGATGTAGACCTCTACGCGCGGTATGTCACAGGTTAGCCGGCTCGACTGAAATCAAAATTCAGATGACGTTAGCGAAGTACATTAGATTCTTTAGGAGTTGTACCTCGCTTAAGTTATTTGGACCATAGGAAACAAAATGGCGGCCATTAGAAAAAAATAGTGTTTTTTTTTTCAGCGATTTTTCGACTTCGTCGGACAAGTAAAAATACTTATTGTTGATGGAACGGAATAAAAGTGGTACAACTCCTAGACAATTTAGTTAGCTTCGTCGGAAACAAAGAATCATGCCAATCGGTTCAGTTACCATATCGCGCATTAAAAATAGTCATTTAGAGAAAAACGCGTTTGAAGTTGTGGCTACATATGAAAGCAATATTGTGCAACGTACGTTCAATCTGCTATTCCGGGTCCATAAACTAGTCCTTCCTCTTCCTTGTAGAGGGCGTTCTGCCCGATCTGGGCCATCCTGCGCTGCTCCACAGCCGCTCGTCTGGTCGGCCGGTGACAAGAGGTTTTCGGCCGCTTGAATCCGGTAGTCGTCCGAATGCTTGGCGAACTGCGTCGAACAGAATCCCATGGTGACATTCATCGTTGTCATGGTCTTCAGAATTGCTGAATACCCTTCGTTGAAGCTGCTCACTGCCAGGGAAGTCGCAATCTCCACAGTCTTAGCACCAGAATGCTAAAGCTTGGTGGCTATCTTCCAAACACATGCGTTCAAACTTTCTTTTGAATTATGTGTGTTTCCTCCAAAGCACTGGTACAATAACTCGTCCTCCGAAAGAAAAAAAACTTGTGCGTGAAAAAGGCCGATTTCAGGCAGGTGCATTTTTTTGTTCAACCGCGAATAACAAACATTTCCGTTCCGTATTCCGAAAAACCGTTTCAGGGGTGGATTCTAAACACTTTTATGAATCCAAAAGTGCAATTTTTAAAAAATCGATTTTTTTTAAACCAAAGATAGTAAACCTCTCCTTAAGTGATTTGAGTTGCATCACTACGCCGAGGGTATCTATTCGTAAGTTTGTCATGTTGGCAGCAGTTGTCCATTCAAATCCTGAAATATTTACTTGGTCTTCTTTAATGAAGGAATCGCGAAAAATTATATTTAGTAACTCGACCTACGACCTTGCCGCAGTGATAACACAGGTTCCCGTCACATCACCATAGCTAAGCGCTGTCGGGCTTGGCTAGCACTTGGATGGGTCACCGTCCGAGTCTGCCGAGTGCTGTTGGGTTGCGGGCTGCACTGAGCCCCTTTGAGGCCAATTGACGAGTTACTTGATTGAGATGTAGCGGCACCAGTCACGAAAACTGACAACGGACGGGGAAGCGGTGTGCTGACCACATGTCTCTCTGTATCTGCATCCGGTGACGCCTAAGGACTAAGGAAGACACGGCGACCGGTCGGTGCCATTGGGCCTTCAAGGTCTATTCGGAGGGTGTTTGATTTTTACGTTTAGTAACTTCGGTTTAGTGGCACCTATCGTCGGGAACGTTACCACTGCTATCGCGCAGTGAAGGACTTGATTGTATTTTGACGCCGGTGGACGTCACATACGACCAGAATCTAAGAGCATTTAAGCCAAAGGTGAAAATCGCGACACCAGGAGGATTTCCGTCAGAAAATGACGTCATCGACGGGACGCGGAACTGTGATCTAGCAGGTGTACCGGTACGAAATGAGCGTTTTTTTGTGAAAATGAAACACTAATTTTGACTTTAAAAGTAAAAACAGTTTATTCAAAGTGCTGGCAATTGCTTTCTATACATTTTGACCACCTTTCTGGCAATTTGTGGGCACCACGCCAGTAGAAATGTTCGTCTTTCGAAGCAAACCAATCAGGCACCCAATTTTCGACTTCTTCGTAGGAATCGAAGTGTTCCTCAGTCAATGCGTGTCCCATTGATGAAAACAAATGGTAGTCGGAAGGGGCCAAGTCTAGTGAATACGGCGGATGGGGTAACAGCTCCCAGCAAAGTGTTTTGATTGTATCCTGAACCAGTTTTGCTTTGTGTGCAGGTGCATTGTCGTGTAAAAAAATTACTTTGCCATGTCTTCTTTCTGGATTAACCCACGATTTTTCCAGTTTAGAATTCTTAAAATAAATCCATATTTCATCGCCAGTAACAATTCGACGCAAAACTGATTTTCTTTCATGTCTTTGAAGCAGAATTTGACAAATGGTTTTTCTGTTTTCCATCTGCCTTTCATTCAATTCATGTGGCACCCATTTTCCACACTTTTCGATCTTTCCCATAGCTTTCAAACGGTGAGAAAGTGTTTGTTGTGCAACATTTATCATTGATGCCATTTGCTTGTGACTCAAAGTATCGGCCCATTCATCCAATATTGCTTGCAATTCGGCGTCTTCAAACTTTTTTGGTGGTCTTCCACGTTCTTCATTTCTTACATGAAAATCATTATTTCTGAACCGTTGAAACCATCTTTTGCATGTCGCTTCTGATCGAGCATGATCACCATATGCCTCGAGAAGCATTCGATGCGACTCTGCAGCACTTTTTTCAAATGGAAACAAAAAATTATTGCTTTCTGCAAATCATCACTTTCTGGTACAAAATTCGACATTGTTAACACGATGAAAACATATGATGTTGTTCGTTCCATGACTTGATGTATACTAAATATCTTTGACAGATGTCATACCAACCAAACAAAACAAAAATTAAGGCTCGTTCACAACAAATGTTCCCTATCGACATGTTTGTACCGGTACACCTGGTACCTTCGGACGGGTAAGATCGTACGCGGCGTCGATTGCTAGGAGTGAGTGCCTCCTTCGTTGTCGTAGTTCACTAGCGGCCAGCTGTCAACACGCTCAGCCCAGCAGTCGTCGTGGTTTCCTGCGGTCCCCGGCAGCCGCGCCGACAGCCGCTGTCACCGGCGTCGCGCGCCCAGCGACGGCCTCGCCGCCGCTCCAGAGGTCGCCCGGCCGCTTTCTAAGGCGACGCCGTGAATGAAGTCCGGCTTTCCACGGCCGCGGGCCGAGGCGCGCAACAACAACAACGGCGCCGGGCCTGTCCGTCTCGGGGGTCGGACGCGGTACATCCATTAGGAGACGGGCGGCGGAACTGCTCCATCACTCTTATCGCTAACACGCTCATCTCGACCGGTTCCCTGTGTTCTACTTAGACACAGCTGACGCAACTCATTCAAACGGCTCTTTGTTCCTGAAGGTGCTGCCTCGTGTTTACCACCGCTGCCAAGTCAGTTCATGTCTTGTAGGGAGGGGGGCGGAACGGAGTCATTAATTTTTCTCATTATTAATAAAATTTTCTCGGGCCCCCAGCCGCGTCAGGTGGTTAAAATACCACGAGCTTTCGACCGAGCTCTCCCCGGTCATTGTCAACTCGTAAGACTGACTGCTGTGTCGCCGTGGCCGCGTCGTTATATACCCGCACTGCTGGCTGTGACGTCACTGGTGCTCTCTTCCTCGCCTTATATGGTAATTTTTTCATTCCGCGTCCATCGCGCCCGTTTCAACATCGCGATAGCCAGGTCTCAGGCTCTGCTGAGCGGCAAACCTCCGTCTTTGTTGTTGGTGTTTTCAGAGGTTTTTATTTCATAGCTTCTTTTATGACGTTCTCCCAAAATCCCTTCGTCTTCATAGCGACAGATGTTTCGTTGAATAGAATTCGGTGTCCGTTTTCTAAGGCGTGTTCTGCCACGGCTGATTTTTCTGGATAGCTTAAGAGTAAGCACCTCTCGTGTTCCGTCCGGCGTTGCTACACCGTGCGTACTGTTTGGTCGACGTAGTAACAGCCACACTGACATGGCATGTTTTTCACTCCAGGCATTCTAAGCCCTAGATCCTCCTTCATAGACCTCATGAACTGAAGAATTTTTTGCTGGGGGTCTGAACACCAATGAAATGTGTTATCTCTTCAGCACTCCGTCGTCAGGCCACGAGTGGCGTACCGGGACCATCCGACCGCCGTGTCATCCTCATAGAGGATGCGGATAGGAGGGGCGCGGGGTCAGCACACCGCTCTGCCGGTCGTTATGATGACATTCTTGACGAAGCCGCTACTATTCGGTCGAGTAGCTCCTCAATTGTCATCACGAGGCTGAGTGAACCCCGAAAAATGGCAACAGCACATGGCAGCCTGGATGGTCACCCATCCAAGTGCCGACCACGCCCGACAGCCCTTAACTTCAGTGATCTCACGGGAACCGGTGTATCCACTGCGGCAAGGCCGTTATTTTTCCGACACTGTACCACAAGAAGGCAAAAAGACAAGTTTCTTGCTTCCTTCTTCGGTGGTGTTCTCTTCTCTGTTGGTGTCTTTCTTGCGTGTCACACCAGATATAAGCCGGCCGGTGTGTGCGTGCGGTTAACGGCGCTTCAGTATGGAACCGCGTGACCGCTACGGTCGCAGGTTCGAATCCTGCCTCGGGCATGGATGTGTGTGATGTCCTTAGGTTAGTTAGGTTTAATTCGTTCTAAGTTCTAGGCGACTGATGACGTCATAAGTTGAGTCGCATAGTGCTCAGAGTCATTTGAACCATCTGAACACCAGATATAGCCTGTGACACCTGTCTGTGGCTGTACCCGTTTTCCGGTAGAATTTTCGGGGATTGCTCAGTTCTAGTGGCAGACTTTCTGCGTGTGAGACGACTTAAGCACAATGGACGAGGGTATTCAGGACGTCACGTTTTTGTTTTTCTCATTATTGTCTGTATAACAGTGGGAATGAAATGCGTGCATTCCCTCAGGGAGGCGCTCAGCTCAAAACCAGTATCAGCGAACACTAACAAGCAGTGGTCCCCCAGCAATGGGATCGACTTTCTGAAACCGAATGTACAGTGATGTTGGTAAACATACCAGGTATCACATCCTTCAGCCTTTCGCCCTGGTGGACCCTCGTTTGCGAGTGATCGACGAAAACAATTCCAGGATTTTGCGTGATGCTCAATAGTGTTAAATAGGTGGTGTTACATAGACTGTTTTCGTGGTGTAATGGGTAGGATAATAGTTTCACATGCAGGAGGTTGAGGGGTACGCATCTTGTGCGGTGCAGTAGATTTTTATGTTCTTTTAACTTTATCGAAACGACTTAGATCATTATTTTTATTCTGTTAATTGGTTTAAGTGTAGTTTTTTACTTCTGTTCCTTTGCCACGTTATTTTAATCACTGTATAAACTGAAACTTCCTGACAGATTAAAACTGTGTGCCGGACCGAGACTCGAACTCAGGACTTTTGC
The DNA here is from genome assembly GCF_021461395.2 of Schistocerca americana. Lineage (NCBI taxonomy): Eukaryota > Metazoa > Arthropoda > Insecta > Orthoptera > Acrididae > Schistocerca > Schistocerca americana. Next base: position 845,331,626 of record NC_060121.1, read on the forward strand.
CTTTCGCTGGCAAATTCTCTACCAACTGAGCTACCCAAGCACGACTCACGATCCGTCCTCACAGCTTCAATTCTGTCAGTACATCGTCTCCTACCTTCGCAGAAAAGCTTCTGTGATGTTTAGAAGGTAGGAGATAATCTACTGGCAGAATTGAAGCTTTGAGGACGGGTCGTGAGTCGTGCTTGGGTAGCTCAGTTGGTAGAGCACTTTCTCGCGAAAGGCGAAGGTCTCGAGTTCGAGTCTCGGCCCGGCACACAGTTTTCATCTGTCTGGAAGTTTCATATCACCACACACTCCGCTGCAGAGTGAAATTCTCATACTGTATAAACTACTCAATTCGTTTCATTTTTTCATTATATCATTCTTTTTCCAATCGGAATTTTTGTAAACGTGAATTTAATTATATTTATCTGTTATAATATTCAGTTATTTGAAAATTCCGCTCTATAAGTTAGAGAAAAACAAAAAATGAAATAATATTGTGAAAAGGAAAGTTGCCACTCACCATATAGCGGAGATTCTGACTCTCAAATAGGGACAACAAACATACTGTCGCAAATAAAGCTTTCGGCCAGAAGGCCTTCGTCAGAATTAGACGGCAAACACATACATACGAATTCACGCAAACGCCAACTCACATTCACACATGACTGCAGTCTCAGACAACTGAGGCCACACTGGCAAACTAAAATACTCAATGAGGAAACGAGGTGATCGTACCAAAATGAGCTAACAGACCAACCTGGACAAAGTGAGAGCGAGACACTATTGTCTCTATTACTTATAGATTAATACAAACAAACGAATTCTAATCTAGAGTATTCTTAATCGTTCACTCTCTTAGGATTATATTGTTTTCCGTTTTTTAACTATTAGTATTTCTACTTAAATATTTGAATTAAACTAATAAAAGTTTTTTTTTTTTATTAAAATTACTTCTTAAGGCCGTCAAAGTGGGCTACACCATCCACCCATGTGCGTCATTCACCGATGAGGCGTATCTTAAACGCTTGACGGTTGTTTTTAACAGTCTGCATTATCGCTCTTTTGGCAATGATCATCCATATGCGATTGCTGTTAAAGCTGACTTGCGATCATTTTCCGTGAACTTTAAACCAGAACGTTTTGTAATGGCTTAACATCTACATCTACACGTCGCAAGTCAGCTTTCTGTGTGTGGCGGAGGGTACTTCGTCTAATAGTGTCACTTCGCCTTTTTCCCAGTCCCATATGAACAATTACTGGTAAGTGTCCGTGTGGGCTCCAAACTCTCTAATTTTGTCTTGATGGTTTTTTTGCGAGATATACGAGGTGCGACGATAAAGTAACGAGACTTGATTTTCTTTGCAAGTTGTGGCAACCCTGCAGGCTTGCGTAGGCACAATATCTTTGAGCTTGGTGTAGAAGCTGCTTCTAGTCCAAACGGCACATCGATGCAACTGCTCAGTAGTGAGTTGTGATGTAATAATTTAACATATGTTTGTGTCTCTCGTCACAACGGTATGCGATTTCTTTTTGCGTTAAATTGGGTGAAAACGCGAAACTTCCAGTAAACTCAGAAGACTTTTGGAGAGGAGGTTATGTCAAGAGTCAAGTTATTCGTTGGCATAAAATGTTTAGTGAAGGCAGAACGAATGTTGAAAATGAAGACCGCACTGGACGACCATCAACCTCATGGACGAATCTCAACTTGACCAGGATGGGTGAACTCGTACTATCTGATAGAAGATTATCCGTGAAAATGATTGCAGAAGAACTGAACATCAATCGAGATACGGTTCGTGTAATGATAACTGAAGATCTTGGCATGAGAAAGATTTGTGCAAAAATGGTCCCCAAAAATCTCACACCACAACAGCTAGAAACACAGAAAAATGTGGCAGCCGATCTGTTAGAGCAAACTGAAATCAATCCAGAATTGTTGTGCCATGTAATCACTGGTGATGAAAGTTGTTTTTTTTCTGTACGATCCAGAAACAAAACGCTAAAGTTCGCAATGGTTAACCAATATTATTACAAAGAAATTTTAGAAAGATTTCGTAAAAAGAGTTCTTTGTGTCCGTGCCAACATTGCTGATAATTGGATTCTGCATCACGATAATGCGCCATCCCTTACTGCTCTGTCAGTACACCAATTTTTAACCTCACAACAAATTTCAGTACATACAGTAACCTTATTCACCAGATATCGCTCCGTGTGACTTTTTTCTATTTACAAGAGTCAAAACGGCGGTTAAGGGACACCACTTTCAAACAACGCAAGATGTCCAAAAAGCTGTGACGAGAGTCTTGGAGAATATTACAGAAGAAGAGTTCCAGAAATATTACCATCAATGGCATCAAGCGCTGGAAAAAGTGTGTGCAATCAGAAGGGAACTACTTTGAAGGAGACAACACTAAACTTGACTAAAACTGTACGCAACATTTTTTTTTCACATCAGTCTCATTACTTTATTGTCGCACCTCGTACATAGGAGGAACCCATATATTGATTGACCCCCTCAGCTTCAGTTAAGGCCTGAAGATGGTGAACTGAAGCACCTAAACTGGTAGCCTTACAATAAATAACTTCCTAAGGACGGCTGTAGGTATCCCATTTTATCACATAAATTACGACAATTTTGCGTGAGCGTTCTAAATCCTCCCAGAGCGCTAAATAATAAGTATGTTAGTTTTGAATCCCGCCATTACGCGCGTCGTGCTCGAACATAGGGAGATATCTCTCAAACATATTAAGATGCAATATGTCAGATCAAGGAGATTACGATTCAGCTGCTGTGGTCTCTCGAGCGACGCGTAATGTAACCAAAACAAATGAAGTATCCGGACAACCCAATGTAATGCGGATCTGAGTGCTTGATAGTACGGGAGTCGGATCTGCCAGTATAAAATGGGGCGGTGTGTATCGTGTTGTCAGCAGAGAAGCAGTGCCAGCAGAATGGGTGGGTCAGCAGAGCTCACTGACTCCGACATATCGATAGTCAAAGAAATTATTATTATCTGTCCGCGGTAACTTATCGATATATCTACGGAAAATATTGACGTACCAGCAAAAAAAAAAAAAAAAAAAAAAAAGAAAAACTCAACTTACACAGTGTTAAATGTACTGCCAGTTTTAGAGATGTATATTTAAATATTGATTTGTTATAAGATATTCTTTACATCCCCAATCTATCAGTCTGCTTACCCTCTTAGAGCAAGAACTAAAAAGAAAACGATGCTTCGCGATAACCACTTCGTTAACAATGGTAACTGCGTGTAAGTGGCACAATAAAAGTTGTCTGATGGGTCCATCGTTCGGTCGTTTCACATATCGGAATTGTCTGTAACACTTCACGTCGACTTCGCTGTTTTGTTTCGTTTCTGCAAACGCCGATGACCTAGCAGTTGTAGCGCCAAAATTGCGAGGTCTTGTTGGACGTTGTTGTTTCCGTTGGTAAAACCGAGCGCCGATTACGCCAGAATTTCCCCACCCACTGCAAAGACCAATATCGTCATTTAGATTTGTGTTCATCAGTTTCAGGAACTGTTTGTGAAGAATGCCGATGTGAAGAAATAGCACACTAGTCGAGCTAAAAATAGTTCTTTAACGCAACTTGTGTACTATTTCTGCACATGGGATACCTTGTTACTTCATTCACACTGCCACCCGCCAGTGCAATCGGACTTGTTCTTTGTTCCATCCATACTTGCTTCAGAAAGTGAAAAAGAAAGACTGGGCCTGATGATAGCTCAAAAAGTAGGAACGTCCTTCACACAGTAAAAGTAAAATTAAGTTCTGCTACAATTTCAGAAGAAAAATTTCAAATATTTATCGAAAATTACGAAAGAATAAAATGTAAAACAAAATTATCTCCACTCGATATTACCATTTTGATATCGATATATTGGAATAAGAATACCGCCGATATACAGAGTGTTTCAAAAAGAATTTACGTATTTCGAATGCATATATTTATTAAACTGTGTGACATACAAATATGAAACACACATTTACGATCCTCTCAAGTTCAGATTACAGATCTTCAATATGTCCTCAATCAGCGACACGAACAATATCACATCCATACTCAAATTCGTCCCATACTCCGGCACGCATGTCCGTACGGATCCGGCTCTTCAACTCTTCCAGGTTCTGTGGGAGTGGTGGTACATAAACGTTGTCTTTAACGAAACCCCAATGGAAGAAGACAGAGGCCGTCAAATAGGGTGACCATTGAGCCCAGCTGAGACATGCTAAGTCGCCAGCTCCTTGACGGCCAATCCAACGGTTCGGTGGAGTTTTTCACATATTCACGCACTTTCCGACTCCAGCGAGTGGGTGCCCCGTTTTGTTGAAAAATGAATTTGTCTTCGTGCAGCCTCGGAAACATCCAGTTTTGTAATATAGCGAGATACTGCTTAACGATAACCGTGTTTCCATCAAAGAAGAATGGGCCGTAAACAGATGATCCGGATACCGCACAAAACACATTGACTTTGGGCGAATCTCGTACATGTTCAATGACTGCATGTGGATTCTGTAGGCTCCAAATTCAAACGTTGAGTCTGTTCACCTGCCCACTAACATGGAATGTCGCTTCATCACTGAATACGATGCGTTCTGCGAAAGTGTTATTGTCAATAGCATCAAGAATCTCGTTACAAAATGCTATACATCTGCGTTTGTCATCAGAACGCAGAGCTTGCAACAGCTGTATCCTGTACAGCTTCATAACCAACCGATGTCTCGAAACACGCCAAATTGTTGTTGTAGGCAGTCGTAACTCCCGACTGGCACGACGAGTTAATTTTGAAGGATCACGTTGGAAAGCAGTTTGAATTCGTGCAGCATTTTCTTCAGGAACACGTGGACGGCCAGGACTCTTTCCTTCACATACGCATTCTGTATCTAGAAACTGTCGATACCATCTGCGAGTGTTCCACCCAGTCGGAGGATCAATTTGGTACCTCTACCTGAAACGTCTTTGAACTGCAATCACGGAATTGCACTTCGCACACTCGAGAACACAAAATGATTTCTGCTGCAGAGTAGCCATTTTAGACATATGACGATTACCAAGCAAAACAGAAGACAACTGACATCTAGCGGCTATTAATACACTCCTGGAAATGGAAAAAAGAACACATTGACACCGGCGTGTCAGACCCACCATACTTGCTCCGGACACTGCAAGAGGGCTGTACAAGCAATGATCACACGCACGGCACAGCGGACACACCAGGAACCGCGGTGTTGGCCGTCGAATGGCGCTAGCTGCGCAGCATTTGTGCACCGCCGCCGTCAGTGTCAGCCAGTTTGCCGTGGCATACGGAGCTCCATCGCAGTCTTTAACACTGGTAGCATGCCGCGACAGCGTGGACGTGAACCGTATGTGCAGTTGACGGACTTTGAGCGAGGGCGTATAGTGGGCATGCGGGAGGCCGGGTGGACGTACCGCCGAATTGCTCAACACGTGGGGCGTGAGGTCTCCACAGTACATCGATGTTGTCGCCAGTGGTCGGCGGAAGGTGCACGTGCCCGTCGACCTGGGACCGGACTGCAGCGACGCACGGATGCACGCCAAGACCGTAGGATCCTACGCAGGGGACCGCACCGCCACTTCCCAGAAAATTAGGGACACTGTTGCTCCTGGGGTATCGGCGAGGACCATTCGCAACCGTCTCCATGAAGCTGGGCTACGGTCCCGCACACCGTTAGGCCGTCTTCCGCTCACGCCCCAACATCGTGCAGCCCGCCTCCAGTGGTGTCGTGACAGGCGTGAATGGAGGGACGAATGGAGACGTGTCGTCTTCAGCGATGAGAGTCGCTTCTGCCTTGGTGCCAATGATGGTCGTATGCGTGTTTGGCGCCGTGCAGGTGAGCGCCACAATCAGGACTGCATACGACCGAGGCACACAGGGCCAACACCCGGCATCATGGTGTGGGGAGCGATCTCCTACACTGGCCGTACACCACTGGTGATCGTCGAGGGGACACTGAATAGTGCACGGTACATCCAAACCGTCATCGAACCCATCGTTCTACCATTCCTAGACCGGCAAGGGAACTTGCTGTTCCAACAGGACAGTGCACGTCCCCATGTATCCCGTGCCACCCAACGTGCTCTAGAAGGTGTAAGTCAACTACCCTGGCCAGCAAGATCTCCGGATCTGTCCCCCATTGAGCATGTTTGGGACTGGATGAAGCGCCGTCTCACGTGGTCTGCTCGTCCAGCACGAACGCTGGTCCAACTGAGGCGCCAGGTGGAAATGGCATGGCAAGCCGTTCCACAGGACTACATCCAGCATCTCTACGATCGTCTCCATGGGAGAATAGCAGCCTGCATTGCTGCGAAAGGTGGATATACACTGTACTAGTGCCGACATTGTGCATGCTCTGTTGCCTGTGTCTATGTGCCTGTGGTTCTGTCAGTGTGATCATGTGATGTATCTGACCCCAGGAATGTGTCAATAAAGTTTCCCCTTCCTGGGACAATATGGAAATGTCGTGTGGCTAGGGCCTCCCGTCGGGTAGACCGTTCGCCTTGTGCAGGTCTTTTCGATTTGACGCCACTTCGGCGACCTGCGCGTCGATGGGGATGAAATGATGATGATTAGGACAACACAACACCCAGTCCCTGAGCAGAGAAAATTTCCGACCCAGCCGGGAATCGAACCCGGGCCCTTAGGATTGACAGTCTGTCACGCTGACCACTCAGCTACCGGGGCGGACCCTGGGACAATGAATTCACGGTGTTCTTATTTCAATTTACAGGAGTGTATAAACTAGACTCTGTATTTGCTTCTCTAGTAGCCGAGCCGAGGCGTAGCGATCGATAGTTTGCACAAAATAATACTTTCTAATATGTATATTGTTTTTGAGACACCCTGTATATCGATATTTTTTGGAAAAAGATGTTGGTATATCGATATTTTATCTTTTTATCACAGCCCTAACTGACGGACGGGGACCGTCGATCATTCTGAAAGATGATTATAAAGAATCGTATGATTTCAGCGGAAGGAATCACTCGAGAGATCCAAAGTGCTACCAGAACTTCACGTAGTACGCTGCCTGTGCGTAGGGAGTTTAAAAGAATGGGGTGCAGTGTAAGAGCAGCTCCCCATAAACCACACAGTACTGCAGCCAACGCTAAGCGACTCTCGAGAGGGACGTCCCCAAACAGCGAACGTGTGCAAACGAGTGATACGGACTGATAACTCACGCTGTCCCCTGTGACAGTCCGATGGAATATTTAGGTCTGGCCAGTGGCGTCACCTTCCCTTACACCGATAGCAAACAGTGAAGTAAGGACGACATGGTGTTACGGTGTGAAGGTGTTTTTCATGTTTAGGTTGGGGTTTCTTGTTCCGCTGAAGAAAACGCTGAATGCGAAAGAATATGAACGTATTTTACAGAATTGTGTTCTGCGGCCGGCCGCTGTGGCCGAGCGGTTCTAGGCTCTTCGGTCCGGAACCGCGCTGCTGCTATGGTTGCCGGTTCGAATCCTGCCTCGGGCATGGATGTGTATAATGTCCTTAGGTTAGTTAGGTTAAAGTAGTTTCTTAGTCAAAGTAGTTCCAAGTCTAGGGGACTGATGACCTCAGATGTTATGTCCTATAGTGCTTAGAGCCATTTGAACCATTTTTTTTGTGTTCTACTTACAGTACAGGAACAGTTCAGAGACGACGACTGTTTGCTTCAGCATGACAACGCACAATGTCATAAAGCAACATCTCTGTGGCAATGTTTTGTGGACGGTAACATTCATCAAATGACTGGCCTTCCCATAATACTTGTTTGAACCCAACTGCAAACCTTTGGGATAAGGTAGAACGCTGAATTCTCCCCGGACCCCCGGAGTCCAACGTCACTACCTTCTCTGGTCTCGGCTCTTGTAGAACATTCCTCCACAGACATGCAGACATCTCGTTGGAATTGTCCCCAGAAGTGTTCATTCTGTTATAAAGACGAGGGATGGACACATCGTCTATTAATGACTACTGTAAATGCCCCCACACTTTCAGTGTATGCTCATTGAAAATCTGTTACCTGTGTCGTGCTCGAACAAGGGGATATCTAGCTCCAAGGCAATAAAACGCAGAACATCTAATTGGGCTTCACGGTTACCGCAAATTATTCACTGGATGCGGCTTTCTCTCTCGTGTGACACGTAATGTATAAAAAGCAAATTCTGCTTATTTGCTGATGTAAGCTCCGTGAGCCTGAAGAGATCAGTTTTTGTAACAATAAATAAATAATCACAAAGTAATATGTCAGTAAAATTTAATTGTTGACAACGCGTTTCGAATGCTGGACTCCGTCTGATTGTAAGCTCCCCCCTGCCTAATCGCCTAATGTGATATATAACCACAATCGCGCGTGCCTAACGAATTTAATTTTTTGACCGGTTAGATTAGAGAAGTACACAACAATCGTTATACGTAATGAACAACGTGTTCTACTCCTGAACTTATTACTTATATGGATTATATTTAATATTTAAAGCAGTGGTATTACATAAGATCCGAAACGAAGGGGGGTACAACATGACTCAGTCCACAACGAAACTAATTGAAGTAATACAGCGATTAATTAATATGGTCGCCATCTCAATTGGACAATGTCTGTCCACTATCTCACCATTAAAGCGTACAGCAATAAATACTTAATCATTTGGCTGTCCGTGTAGCAACGCAATACGCTACGAAATAATAATGAATAAAAAAAGAAATGCTCTTATAACGTTTATACTTAACTGCGTTAATTTGGAGACATATTTAAACTCGTTGTTGATAAGATGATGAATGATTGGAGGTAGCTCTTTTGTTTCGGTAGTAATTTACGTAACCTCATATTAACTTTTACTTTAGTGCACTGCATTCCTTTACATGGCAAGCTAGGTAAATTAAATAGATCGGAATTACTACGAGAATTTACTGTATGAAATAAGCAACTGTTGGCGTCCAACAGACTGTCAACGCCAACATACGAATCGTGCTAGTACACAAAAGAAATTTTACAATAGACATTGCTATGAAATATGTGAACTTAATGTATTCTTTCCTTTGATTTGAAACGTCCAAAATTACTTTAATTTTAAGTTATGTTACTTTACGTTGTCTTCGATATACTATTGAACAATACTGATAACTTATAGAAACTTCGTTATTAATTACTTTCAGCTATTCTTTTAGCAAAGAAAAAAACCGGCAATGATTTTTTAGTACTTCCCTTTTAGTTATTTGAACAATGACACTCCGGTATTCAGTAACCGGAAAGGTAGAGGGCGCTAAGTGCGTGAAAATGTCTGAAGATAAAGACAGGATCAGTTACCTGCAGTTTTTACGTACAACACTCACCATTGTAATAAATTTCACTGAGAATATCACTGGGTAATGCCTTGCAAAGTTTCTGACATTGACGAAAACAAAATAACCTTACAATTCGTTGCAGATGTTGAGCTGTTGTCTTTGTTGTCGTCTACCATGCTCCCATTGCTCCATGTCATTTTGTGGACGCACTTCGATTCGCAATGAAAAATTACGGGGCAGGATGTTAACGTTGTTGAAGCCTCTCATATCTCCACGCTCGCCACGCTCCTAGTGCCTCGCTAGTAACAATTCCGACAGTGCACGCCACTTGCTTGTGTTCGCTCGTAAGTCTCACAACCAAGCCAGTTGCGCGCTCTACTCTGACGTCACACTTGGGTCCAGCGATAGCACTCCCAGACAAGTTTTTTTTCTCTCAGCCAACGATATTGCTTTCCCTAATGGCATTAAACCAAAATAAATACATCATAATACAAAATAACGCATACGGGTCACAGCACATACCACGTTTGTAATTAACACACAGAATCAAAATACAATGAGGCAATAAAAGCCATGGGATAGCATTGAGCACATATACAGATCGCGGTAGTATCGCGTAGACAAAGTATAAAAGGGCAGTCCGTTGACTGGCATGTCCTATATCCTTGTAAAAAGATATCTACGGATGAATAAAGCTACTACTACAACTAGCTATCATTTGTATTCAGGTGGTTCATGTGAAAAGGTTTCAGACGTCATTATGGCCGCACGACGGGATACAAAAGACCTTGACGTGGAATGGTAGTTCGAGCTAGATGCATGGAGGTTCCATTTTGGAAATGATCAGGGACTCCAATATTCCGAGATCCACAGTGTCAAGAGGGTGCTGAGAATACTACCTCTCACTACACACAGGGCAGTGGCCAACGGCCTTCACTTAACGACCGAGAGCAGCAGCGTTTGCGTAAGGTTGTCAGTGATAAGAGACAAGCACCACCACTGGAACTAACCGGAGACATCAATGTGGGATGTACGACTAACGTATCCGTTACGACAGTGCGTCGAAATTTGGCGTTAATGGGCTATAGCATGAGACGACAGACGCGATTGCCTTTGCAAACAGAACATCGCCTGCGGGGCCTCTCCCGGGCTCGTGACCATATCATTTGGACCTTACACGACCGAAAAATCATGACCTGATAAGATGAGTTACCATTTTAGTTGGTAAGAGCTGACGGTAGGGTTCGAGTGTGGCGTAATCCCCACGAGACCATGGAGCGATGTTGTCAACAAGGCACTGTGCAAGCTGATGGAATGGCCCGGGTCCTCTGGTCCAATTGAACAGAACTTTGACGGGAAATGGTTATGATCGGCTACTTGGAAACCATTTGCTTTCTTGTACTTCATGTTCCCAAACAACGATGTCACTGCGCCAGAGTTGTTTGCGACTGGTTTGAAGAACATGCTGGACAATTCGAGAGAAGAATTTGGTCACCCAGGTCACCCGACACCAATCGCAACGGATATTTATGGGACATAATCGAGACGTGAGTTCGTGCACAAAATCCTTCGCCGCCGACACTTTCACAGTTATGGACAGCTATAGAGACAGTATGGCTCAATATTTCTGCAGGGGATTTCCGACGACTTCAGGAGTCCATTCAACGTCAAGTTGCGGCGCTACTCCGGGCAAAAGTAGGTCCGACACTATATTAGGAGGTGTCACATGACTTTCGTCACCTTGGTGTATTTAAAAGATAAAACTAGGATACCATATTTGAATTGATAAAATCAGAAACTCCTTACGTCCAATACCACAAATTTTTCAGAAGAAGCAAAAATTTGATTATCAAAAGGACAAATAATTGAAAGATGTTGAGAAATATCCCACATTTTCTGCTACATGGTACGTTATTGTAGACCCAAAAGGTTGTACATACCTGGTGTAGGAGCCGAAACGTTAATAAATATGTATACCTATTGGACACGAGATACGTAGGGGTTCCAACATCAAATAAATTGCAACAAATGGCGTTTTCGCGCGATTCGTTAACGTATTGATAGCAAACTAGTGTACAATACGTGCTGCAATGTAAACCTCGAGTTTTGGGCGAAACGTACTTGCCCTTGCAGTTTATGTATTTTCTGTTTTTCTGTCTCGCTTCCTGTATAATATGACATTTACGTTTGATGCGAACGCGTATACGTATCTCTCTCTTGGTGGTTCTGCATCACACATATTAGAAATGCCTTAACAACAGAGAAGCAATAATTAAACAATGTAATAATGCAATGAAAACAGAGTATGATAGTAGTTCCACTACATTCACGTAACGTATATATATATATATATATATATATATATATATATATATATGTGTGTGTATGTGTATGTGTATGTGTATGTGTATGTGTATGTGTATATGTATATATATATGTGTATGTGTATATGTATATATATGTGTATATGTATATATATGTGTATATGTATATATATGTGTATATGTATATATATGTGTATATGTATATATATGTGTATATGTATATATATGTGTATGTGTATGTGTATGTGTATAGTTTAGCAGTCAGGTACAGCAACCTTAGAGAAAAAAGTAAACTACGGAGGAAAACAATGAGAAATCAAAGGGAGTGATATCTCCACCCATTAAGTGCAGAAATGTCACTGAAGATGAGGCCTTTCTGAACAAAAGAGTAAAATTTACCATCTCATAACATGGAAACCATTAAAAATGGTTCAAATGGCTCTGAGGACTATGGGACTTAACATCTGTGGTCATCAGTCCCCTAGAACGTAGAACTACTTAAACGTAACTAACCTAAGGACATCACACACATCCATGCCCGAGGCATGATTCGAACCTGCGACCGAAGCGCCTAGAACCGCTCCGCCACCCCGGCCGGCTGGGAACCATTAAACCGCCATGAGGTATTTCTGTCACAGTCAGTATTGCTAGCTACAAAGATACACAATCCGCCATTATCTCATTTTGATGATGATGATTTGTGGGGCGTTCAACATCGTGGTCATTAGCACCGTTACAAGTTCCCAGTCTTTCCATTTCCAGTCTCGCCACGTCTAGAATGATGATGACATGATGAGGATTACACAAACACCCAGTCCCCGGATGGAGAAAATCCCCGACCTGGCCGGGAATTGAACCCAGGACCCCTTGATCCAGAGGCAACAACGCTAGCCACTAGACCACGAGCGGCGGACATCATCCCATTTTGCAAAAATGAGGGGTTTCTGATTTTTATAGATTCATTTACAACAAACATAGGGGACAAAATATGTTAGTTAGCACCTCTATATTATGATGTTGCAAGGCGCTCGTTTCGATGTGCAGCTCGCTGGTAGTTCTACAGAGAAGCTGGCGATTTCGAAATTACAGCAGTCCTCTGCACCGCCGTCGAGTACATTTCTCGAGAGTGCTGCGTTTGAGCTCTACACACACGTTGTGTTGTTTGATAATACGGTGGTGATGGTGTAACTCGACATCGTGTAGACGTCCGTGTGGCGCGGCATGAATGAGAGTAAGTAGAGTCTGCGTATCAGATGTTGCCCACCGAGACGGACCACCACGGACGGCCTCGCCCCCGCCGCCCACGCTGGCCGGCGGCCGCGTGAGAAGGGCCGGCACGCATCTGTCTGGCCCTGCCCTGCTCTGCCTTCTATCTGGGCCCTGTGATCTCGTTAGGGGCATCTCTGGCGGCAACTGCTGCCTCCGTCGTTATGGCGGCGCGCAGTTTTCGTTTAGCGGCCGCGATCGCCGACCGATATCCAGGGCCGCTTGCCTCCCAGCCGCGTAATTGGCTGGCTGGCTGTCGGTATTGTGCCGTTCTTCAGGAACATCTGGGCATAGCTTCTGATGTGCCGCTGCCAAGTAGTCAGTTCCTAGCTCACAACCAAGCGGCGAATTTATTCGTCTTACATATCTACGTGGATCCTGTGCAAATCACACTTACGTGCCTGACAGGGGTTTCATCGAACCACCTTCACAATAACTGTGTTCACCGATTCTTCCGTCGGTTCTTGGTAGAACAACATTGTAATACATGGAAAGCGCTACTCTGCTTTTGTTCTACAGTATTACGGTACTTTCAATTTGTTAACCGCTTTGCGGGTTACAAGGCCATATTCAGACATTTACTGAGTATTGTCACCAAAGAAGTTACAATGTTTGTAAGCAACATTGTAAAAGAAGTTACACGTCTGGATTGAAGCGGAAATACACAGTAAATAACATCTTTGATAATGTGGTAAACAAAAATAAAATTTAGTGAGACAAACGTGATAGTTAGGACCTCACATTATTATACCCGCGTGTATAGAGAAGCTAGAGAGATCTACAAGCACGAAAATAATTTTAATAAAAAAGGAGGAGGATTAAAACTAGACAATATATGGCGGTCGCTTCTGTACCAACGAAGTGACTATCGATTACCTATAATCGAGAGAGATGGCACTAGCCAGAGATAGTTTTAAAGTCGGAGGCACGTGATGAGTTGTGGAGCCATCTAAGCGCTCTATATAAGCGGGACCTACAGCACCTAGCAGCCTGTCGCCGACTCACCTCAGATGATGTTGCCCGCAGTAGGCAACGAAACGTCAGAAAGGAGAAGCAGTTTTATATATGGACCACGGCAATTCAGCCCGCAAGTTTTAAATATGGACCACGGCAATTCAGCCCGCAAGTTTTAATTAATGAAGGCGCCGGCCGTGATAGCTTACATGTTATGATTAAACAAAAATGGTTCAAATGGCTCTGAGCACTATGGGAATTAACTTTTGGGGTCATCAGTCCCCTATAATTTAGAATTATTTAAACCTAACTAACCTATAGACACCACACACATCCATGCCCGAGATAGGATTTAAACCTGACTGTAGACTGTAGCGCCTAGAACCGCTCGGCCACTCCGGCCGGCACTGATTAAACAGAAAAATCTTCTATACAAAACAGGAACAGCAAGCCTACATAACAGTTTATATTAATAAACAAAATCAGTACTGTATTGGTTTTTTTATTAATATAAACAGTTATGTAGGCTTGCTGTTCCAAGGTTACGAGCCTTGTCAAGTACTTATTTTATTTTATTGGTTTAGTTTAGTACTATAAAATGTTATGTAGCCTTGCTGTTCCTGTATTGTGTTAAAGTTTTACATCTTTACTCCGTTTTTATTTATATACTGTTCAATTTTTTACTTTCTACATTGCATTACCACCATATCGTCAAAGAAGTTATTTACTGTGCGTTTCTGCTTCAATCTAGACTTGTAACTTCTTTCTCAATGTCGTTTACAAACACTGTCATTTTGGTGAGAATACGCAGTAAATGCCTGAAGATGGCCTTTTAAGCCGCAAACCGGTTAACACAATAAAAGTAATACTGTGGAACAAAAGAAAACTAGCGCTTTTCATTTATTCGGCAACATACTTCCACATTCGGAGGAGAAAGTTGGTGATCGAAATGTCGTGAGAAGATCCCGCCGCAATGAGGAACGCCTTTGTTTTAATGATGTCCACCCCAAATCCTATATCACGTCAGTCACACGATCCGCTATTTCTCCGATAGTAAAAAACTTCTGCCCCTCTTTGAACTTACTCGACGTACTCCGTCGATCCCATCTGCTAAGGATCCCACAAAGCGCAGCTGTACTCCAAAAGAGGACGGACAAGCGTCGAGTAGCCAGTTTCTTTAGCAGATTTGTTACATCTTGTTAGTGTTCTGCCAATAAATCGCAGTCTTCGGTCCGCATTCCCGGCAGCATGTTCTGTGTGTGCTCTCCAATATAAATTTTTCGTAATTTTCATTCCTAAGTATTTAGTTGAATTTACGGCAGTTAGATTTGACTGATTTATCGTGTAAACTATGTTTAACGGATTCATTTTAGAATCCACGTGGGTAATCTCTCACTTTCTATTATTTAGAGTAAATTGCCAATTTTCGCAACATACAGATCTTTTCTAAATCGTTCTGAAATTTATTTTTGATCTTCTGATGCCTTTACTAGACGATTATCTCCTAAATCGTTTATATAGGTAATGAATAGCAGAGAAAGTTGGTGATAGAAATGTGAGAAGATCCGGCCGCAATGAGGAACGCCAGAAATCAGTTCTGTTGTACTTTATGACTTTCCGTCGGTTGCTACGAACTGTGATCTGTCTGACAGGAAATCACGAATCCAGTCGCACAACTGAGACGATATTCCATAAGCACGCAATCTGATTACTAGCCGCTTGTGAGGTACAGTGTCAAAAGCCTTATAAAATCTAGAAATATGGAATCAACTTGAAATCCCTTGTCAATATCACTCAGCACTTCGTGTGAGTAAGGAACTAGTTGTGTTTCACAAGAACGATGTTTAGAAAAATAAACAAACGTTACAGTTACTCAACACCTCAAACATGGCTGACTCAAGGCCTCAATCATGGCTGACACCTATTGCAAAACTGGCATTGGACAAAATGAAATTGATGCTCACTTAACACAGCGCGACAAGAATTCCGCTTCCTTCTCTGCCAGGGGTCACTATACCGTGGCGCGCGGGCTGCACGCTGTCCGAATCAAGTATTTATGCGGGTCACGTTTCTCAGCCATACTTTATAATAATTTTCATCTAACAACGCGTAGCATAAAAAAAGTCCACTGAAGTTAACACCTTCTTAAGGACGTGGCTTTACTGCTCAGTAAAAAAGGAAGACCAGTAGTTTAACATGTGTCCAATTTAAATAGGCGTTTGTGATTTCGGCCCCAAACTAAGTAAATTTTTCCTTTTACCTCAGGGGCAAAGGGGTAAGTGGCGCGGCCACTGTGGGGTCAGAAGAAGTGAAAGGGCATGGGGGGAATGTTTTATTGTTGGTCTTGTGCACTGCTGACAGCTCATAGGCGTGTCTGCCTAGTACCAAAGAGGTGCTGTAGTATAAATTTTGACACATAAAGAACTTGGATTTCTGAACGCACGTTACAGAGGCAGTGACTTTAAAATGCGGTACTTATTTGGCCCAAGGAATATTAAATTAATTATGGCTATTGTAATCCAGGGGAGTGAGTAGATGATAACTGGCACTTAAATCAATTATAGAACTTCTGTGATTGTGTGTC
Organism: Schistocerca americana; assembly: GCF_021461395.2. Classification (NCBI taxonomy): domain Eukaryota; kingdom Metazoa; phylum Arthropoda; class Insecta; order Orthoptera; family Acrididae; genus Schistocerca; species Schistocerca americana. Next base: position 845,348,051 of record NC_060121.1, read on the forward strand.
ATAGTTAACAGTGCATTTAAATACAAGGAAAAATATTATTATTAATGAAAGTGATTCGTAGACGTAGATCCACAAATACCTCTCAACACATCTCTACTATAACTGCTGTTGGAGAGGTTGGCAGCAGTCCAAAACAGAGAACAGTCGACATGAACTGTTCCGAATGGTGTTGACTTTCAACGATCAGTATACGGAGGCCGGCGGCCAACTTACCGTGCCCTTAGTATAGCTAGGCTATTTGGACTCGTAACACACTAATATACACACTGAAGAGCCGAAGAAACTAGTACACCTACCTATTATCTTGTAGGGTCCCTGCGAGCACGCAGAAGTACCGCAGCACGACGTGGTATGGGCTCTACTAGTGTGCGAAGTAGCGCTGGAGGGAACTGACACCATTAATGCTGCAGAGCTGCCTATAAATCCGTAAGAGTATGAGGGGGTGGAGATCTCTTCTGAACAGCACGTTGCAAAGCATCACAGATATACTCCCTAACGTTCATTTCTGGCGAGTTTGGTGGACAGTCGAAGTGTTTAAACTCAGAAAAGTGTTCCTGGAGCCACTCTTAGCAATTCTGGACGTATGTGGTGTCGCGTTGTCCTGCTGGAATTGCCCAAGTCCGTAGGATTGGAACCCACAACGAACATGAATGGATGCATATGGAGCTGATATCTGTACAGATATCAGTGGTGATCGTGCAGCTCTCGAAGAATGAATTATAATGAAATTTAGACCTTGATATTTATCAACGACTGTAAGGAGCGAAAGGTCTAGATTTCATTATAACTTCATGAATGGATGGAGGTGATCAAACAGGATGCTTACATACGTGTCACCTGTTAGAGTGGTATTTAGACTTATCAGGGGTCCCACATCACTCCAACTGCACACACTCCACACCATTACAGAGCCTCCACCAGCTTGAACAGTCACTTGCAGACTTGCGCAGTCCACGATCCATGAGGTTGTCTCCACGCCCGTACACGTCCACCCGCTCGATGCAATTTGAAATGAGGCTCGTCCGACCAGGCAGCATGTTTCCAGTCAACAGTCCAATGTCGGTGCCGATGGGCCCAGGTAATTCGTAAAGCTTTGTGTCGTGCAGTCATAATGGGTACACGAGTGGACCTGCAGCTCCGAAAGCGCATATCGATGAAGTTTCATTGAACGCTACGCACGCTGACACTTGTTGACAGGCCAGCATTGAAATCTGTAGCAGTTTGCGGAAGGGTTGCACTTCTGTCACGTTGAACGATTCTCTTCAGTCGTCGTTGGCCTCGTTCTTGCAGGATCTTTTTCCAGCCGCAGCGATGTCCGAGATTTGATGTTTTACCGGATTCGCCGCGCTGGCTTGTCTTGCGGTTCTAGGCGCTACAGTCTGGAACCGCGCGACCGCTACGGTCGCTGGTTCGAATCCTGCCTCGGGCATGGATGTGTGTGATGTCCTTAGGTTAGTTAGGTTTAAGTAGTTCTAAGTTCTAGGGGACTGATGACCTCAGAAATTAAGTCCCATAGTGCTCAGAGCCATTTTACCGGTTTCATGATATTCACGGTACGCTGTGAAATGGCCGTATGGGGAAATCCCCACTTCATCCCTACCTCGGAGATGCCGTGTGTCATTGCTCGTGCGCCGATCATAACACCACGTTAAAACTCGCTTAAATCTTTATAACCTGCAATTGTAGCAGCAATAACCGATCTAACAACTGCGCCAGACACTTGTTGTCGTATATAGGCGATGCCGACCGCAGCACCGTATTCTGCCAGTTTACATATTTGAATATGCATGCATATACCAGTTTTTTGGGCGCATCAGTATGTAAGTTACCAATTAGTAATAAGATCGGAGGGCCTCTCGAGGTGGCCACTCAGACTAATGTATTTCATATCGGCTGTCGCCGGAGCTTTACGTCCTAATTCAGAATAGCACAGGCACTGCAACATCTTATTTATGTTACAATTACTTCTAAGCACTGCATTGCATACAGGAGATAATGAATAATTCGTAGAATACCTGATTAGATGTCCTAATCTTGGCAGAAAAAATAAATAAATCGTTTGGTGTAGGATTAAATTTGGGGTAGTCCTTTAAGTTGATGCATATAACAAGTATAGCTTCTCACAACACGCACGTGATTTGACACAACGGTCTTTCACCGGACTTGGTACTTTTAGAGGCGGTATGGCCTTGCTTCCCTTCAACCTTCGAATAGATGTATTCGGCCAGTTACAGGAGAATGTGCAATTTAACATGGATTCGGAACCAGTGCAAATTGGTGTTTTAACGTCGACAAATCATTGCCAGAGAGGAAAGAAGCGATAAAAGACAGGAAAAAATCAGATGAACGAATGGGAATCCAACCGTCTGCTTTTGGTTTCATAGTCTGCATTACCACGGGGCTTACAAACTCCGAATAACGGTCGGTGGGATTTAATGTCATTCCTCGAAAATAAACTGTTCCACTTTGACATGATGATCTCAGTTATTTTTGAAAGATAATTCTGTCTCTATGTTCTTTGCTGAGAAAGTAGTTGTTTCGTAAATACAAGTTCCACAGCTATATAGTGATTTTATTTATTTATAGATGTCAGTTTTTCTCGCCTAGTTTCAGGGCTGCAGCTCATATTGTTGTTCACAGCCTGACTGCAGCTTGACACCTTCGTTGTGGGTGTGGAAAGTCTATTTTCAAAACACGTATCGTAGATGCTGGAGAACAGGAAGTTCCTTAGTAGTTCTAGCATTGTAGTAAAAAATATTTTTTGAAGTAGGCACTACGTTAACTATGCATTTAATGACTAGTTATGTAACAATGAGATGGCGCGATAATTGAAGCAGTTTTGTAAAATCTCTACCACTATAAGGCAAACAACACAAAGGACTAAACACGCCTCGTCAAAGTTCATAGCCAATCAAGCTGATCACTTTCTTCCTCACTGTTCGCAATATGACTTAAAATAACAATATTTAAATTTCACGAAGGCTTTCAATCGCTTGCAAAAGAGTAATATATTGCAAGCAGTGGCATTCGAACTCGACAGCACCCAAACTGACTGTGATCTGAACGCGCTACATCGTCACCACCTCAGTCATCACGGGCGCTTCTGCCGAAGTATACACGCAACGGATCAAAATCATTAAATCTTCCATTTCTCGGGAACTGCTAGGACCTGGTAGTGTAAATAAAATTTCCCTGTTTTCGAGGCTTCTAACTATTCTACCTGGTTTGAAATAAGTCCTATAACTGCATCTTAGATATAGAATTTTTTTCAAAAAATTCGAGCGTACTTGCTTTAGTGCCCCCCCGAATAGTAACCCGAAGTTCGTCGAAAGCTGTGGATGGCAGGAATTGGGCCCTTCTTGTTAGCCAACACACGATATTACACGATACGGAAGCCTTCAGCTGTAGCACGCTGGGGATGAAAGATTGATCCATTGAATCGTACAGCGTTAGCGTATAGTGACTGACAAATCTGGATACGAAAACGGCAAAAAGGTATCCTAAGTTGGAGACACATTTCTTGTTCTCAATTGAATCCAGTGTGGAAGCAGCTGTGGACGAGTAATTTAGTGATCTCCGAATACAGGGATAATAAGATGCGTGTCACACAAAAACGTAGATTGTCTCGTGATGTGCAGCGGGACTTGAGCCAGGTAATAATAGAAAGCCGGCCCCCAGAGAAAACCAGAGTGGGCGGCTGGCTCTGGAATTCATGAATACGTAATAGGCGGGCACCTAGTTGCGCTGTAAAACAGATCGAAGTCATCTGCGGGAGAAACCGAGTGAACTCTATCCGACTGAAGCTATCGGAACGTGATCTCACGAAGCAGATGCGAACTGCATATTTAGGCAACCACAGACTTGCAACGAAAATAATGGGCGAAACAGTTCTTCACTTGACGTATTTCTATATGGTGTGGCATTTGAAATCGATTTCATTCAGTCTTTCTTCTTTTAAACGTGTAGTAAAGAACAGAGGACAGAGGATTAAGTTTATTTCTTCGCACCAGTAACGTTATCAGTGGACGTAACAAGCCGATGTACGTAATATACGAGGGTCGTTCAATAAGTAATGCCCCACATTATTTTAAAAAAGTCATTAATGTACATAGAAAAACGTCCTTGTTGGTGCTTCACACTTGATGTTTGTTCAGTGCGCCGGTGAAGTTTCGAACTGCTCTGGTAGATGGCAGGGTCGTAGTAGAGCGTCAAAATGGCGTCCACATACGACTCACGTTACGAGCAGTGGGCTGTTATTGAATTCTTGTGCGCAGAAAAAGAAACCGCGGTGAACATCAGTAAACGTTTGTGTGGAATGTATGGCGATGCTGCAATTGATAGGAGTACAGTTAGGCGATGGGTAAAATAAGTGACAGCCTCAGGAAGTGCAGAAACAGAGCTCCATGGTCAGCCAGGCTCTCGGGGCATCCTGTCACAGCCACTGCTCGAGACATTCTGAATCGTGCGAATGCCATTATTCATGCCGACCGGTGGATCACAACTCTACAATTGGCTTTACAGTTGTCGGTCAGTATTGGAAGTGCGTCTGCAATGATCGAGACTCTCGGATATTCAAAGAGGTGCTCACGCCTCATCCGCCCTACAGTCCAGAACTGGCACCCTCGGATTTCCATCTCTTTGTTCCGCTTAAAGATCCTCTACGGGAAGCACACTTTAAATATGACGAGAGTGTTGGTTGGTTTGTGGGATTAAAGGGACGAGACTGCTACGGGACGAGTGTGTCAGTCATGCAGAGAAAACATGACTTTGCCTACAGGACAAGAGCTTTTACCAGCAGGGAATACATGCTCTTCCACAACGTTGGCGTACGGCCATAGAATGTGATAGAGACTACATAGAAAAATGGGACATGTTGATGTATATTGTCACCAAATTCTGATTCTTAACAATAAATATGTTCTGAGAAAAAAATGTGCTTATATACGACCCTCGTATATAAACAGGCAATTGAATTAATCGGTGATGTGGCCTCTTTGAGTCGGTGTGCAACATATGATAACAGCATTTCTTCAATTTCTTCCGATTTTGAGCTTATTGTTGCCAATTGAATCCAGCTGTCTTCCGTAATTTTCTGTCCCATCTCCCCGGTGGCCTTTTCCTCGTTAGTGTTTGGTAAATTGGGCACCAATCTAGTATTTCTTTTGACCATTTGCATCGTTGTTTCTTCGAGGGACATGACCAGCCCACTGCCATTTCAAAGTGTTTGCTCTTTCCATTATCTCAATGACCTTTGTTGTACATCTGATATCTACTGATTTCCTTTCTTTGTGTAGCCTACCATCTTTACTGTCCTCTTTGAGCTATTACGAGTTCTCTGACAATGAACTCATTTAATGCCCATATCTCACAGCCATAGGCTGTTACTGGCGGTATACATTGGTAAAAACCTGTTGTTTCAGCTCAGCAGACATCTTGCATTAAAAAATTGGAGAGTATCTTCAGTCAGCTTTCCAGCCTAATTTAATATGTCGAGATATTTTTGGTTTTAAGTCTCCTTTCATATTTAGAAGTTGACCCAGAAAGACAAATTCCTGGCCCTTCTCAATCATTCATCGTGATCTTGGTTTTGTCATAGTTCATTTTTGATGAACTTCAGAGCAGACATTACGCAAGTTCGTTGACCAATATTTTAAGTTCTTCTGTACTGCAGTATTTGGAAATATAATAATATGAACACCAAATCTCCGGTTATTTAACCTCTTTCCCTGAACTTGTAGTTCCTGTGTTTTCTAATTCAGTTCAGATATTGCTGTCTCTAGGGCTGCTGAAAATACTTTTGAAAATACGGAGTCACCTTGTTTTACACAATTTTCAATGGGAAATTCCATGGTTTCTTCAGCAACACTCACAAAAACTTTGTACACGTTGTAGAAGATTTTTATATTGTCACGTCTGAATCACAATTGAGTCCAAATTGGAAGAGAGGGTCGGCATTGAAGTTCAACTGCTAGTACTGATAGCACGTTTATTGGGGACACCAACGTGCAGCATGATCAGAACTGACCAGGATGGAGTCTATTGCACCCGTCAAGATTTATTTTCATCCATTTGTACCTGGCCACGTTATCAGAATTTTAATTACATAGGCTACTGGGAGGTCAAATGGTTTACAGTTTAGGGGAATTTCGTGTACGTTAACGGTGGACCTGATTATGCTGCGGAAACCTTTTGCTGGAACAAGTCAGACTGCCTGCTAGACTGCCGGTACAACTACAGGTCCTGCCCTCTACAGCGAACGCCATGACATGGAGGCGACAATCCGCTGAGAGTTAAAGAATGCTCTGCCGCCTCAACCGAAGATAATTAAATGCCTTCTAATCATGTTACTTGTTCAGCACTGTTTTGGATTATATCATGAACGAGTCAATGCCTAGCCAAGGCGTGTTTTTTCGTTAGATTAATCGATCTAAAAACTTGAAATTAGCCAGGAAAATGAGGCGCAGTCTCTGTATAATATCATGAAGAATATAATATCCACTTTACAGCAGAAAATTTATGGTTCTTCTTACAGCCAGAGTTTTTGAGTGTGATTTGATTATTGTATGATGGTCAAGGTACTTGTGATTAACCTGAGGTAAGTTATGTTAAGCGATTCGGTTGCACGAAAAGTGATTGATTGGTTATCCTTAGGTTTTTATGAAAGTCGCGTGGGTGTTGAAATTTTAGCAGTTGTGGGCTGAAACGAGCTCTAACTCGAAACCCCATGCAATCAGATGCGAATAATTTATTAGGGTTTGTTAGATATTGGATATAGCGTAAACAGGGGATTTAGTTCATGTCCCTTCTGTGGACATTTTGCACCTGGGTAAGTATGAGAACTACAGTGCAGTCAGTTCATGGTTGCAAGAAGGTCATTTTACAAACTATCGCTCCGTATTATTTAAGACCCCACGATAGGCAAATTCGCCACAAGAGTGCAGGTTTTTATACAAACATTAAATATTCCAGAATGCTATTATTTGTACAGACATAGAAAATATAAGCATTACAAACACAAGATATTTCAAGAACCGTCCGGAAATAATAAATTATAAATAACAAATAATTCTTGGATATTGGGTTTGAACTGGCAACATACAGCACGCCAGCGAGCGACGCTAACCATTACACCAGTTTACTAGCACCACAAATCGGGGCTATGTAGCCGTGTTCTGCTCTTTATTCTCTTACAACCTCAGACACAGCTGGGTGAGTGATCAAATTGAATGCCTTTTCAAAATATACAAGGGCAAGACAAAGAGGTAGATCGTACTCATTTGTTCTACTAATTCTTTCGCATAGACTGACGATATTGTCGATTATACTAAATCCTGTACGAGACCCAGCTTGCGCAGTGGGTGATTCAAAAGGTTGCGCATAAACTGAAGGGGCTGGTAGAGAAGTCGAAATACAGCAGTTCTGGAATACGAGTGGTACTGGAAGTGATTCTGAATCGCTAATAGCTTTAGAGTGTCAGAAACAAGGACAATCAATGCACACCGCCTTAAATTCAGGAAAGAAAATGTACTGGTTCTGCATATGCAAGGTTGGATGCAACTAGATTGCGCACCTGCACACTTTTCTGTGCAAGTACATGATGTACGCAAAGCCACAGTTCGTAGCCGTTTGATCGGAAGGGGAAGTCCAATTGCATGGCCACCTCTTCGCCCTCATCTGACACCTGTTGATTATTTTCTACTTCCTGACAAAGACACTCTTCCCAGCGGGATACTTCCAGCTTCTAAGGAGGTTCGTCCGATTCCTGGTGTACTTGAATGCCCTAGAATTTTCGACGAATATGTTATGCCTGTACTGAACGTCGCCATTTTGGACACCTTCTTCAACGTACAACATTCATGAGTAACATGTACATTGTCTTTGATGAACTTACGGCGAGTGTGCATTGATTATCCTTGTTCTTCCTGACATTCCAAAGCTTTCACTGGATGGGGACTGTTTCCGAGGCCACAAATTCCTATGACAAATCTGTTGTACTTCAACTTTCCTGTCAGCTATTCCATTTGTGCGCACGCTCTTGAATAACCCTGTATATTATCTTATCCGTGTTAAATTTTGTGAACACCGTGGCCGTTAGTGAGTGTTGTGGAATAGCCCAACCATCGACAAATACTTTTACAATGCTTCGTTTCAATGCAATAACTAGTTGCGGCCTACCGTGCCAATCTTCAAGGTTGTTGTGGTCAGTAGCATTTCGTCTGCTCCTGAATTAAGCGAACAAATCGTTTCCACTGGAACGCGTTGTAGGAGCAGAAGACATACTGATGGCTAAAACATCAATGTAATTGGAAATGTGGGCCATCAGAAGATAGGCATGATAACCTGAAAGTGATTATGGAATTGAAATAAAGCATTTTGTGGCACGTTGCGTTATTAAAAACCATGTTTCGTAAAATAAAATTATCTCGAGATTCCAACCGCGTCATGTGCATTAAATTCACGATGGGCCGAGTACTTCGGCCATTGTCAACTGGCGACTGTCTTTTGGTTGCAGCTAAATCACTTGGCACGGCTGGAAGATCGAGAGAATTTTATCAACACGTATCGCAGCAAAACCATGCTTTTGTATATTCTGTATATATTTCGCAAACGTCTGTTTTGAACATGACGGCGGATGCTTTGTATCAAAGCTAGCTGTTTAGGCCCTATTTCACTAGTAAGTTGAGCATGGGAAAAATAACTGAATGTGTATTGACTAATAAAAATTCGTGCCACACGCTAACTATAACCAGGATTTCCTGCTTATTCCAGGAAGTTACCTTAACCGTTTAACTATCTAAGCGCGCTTCCATATCTAACTTCAATTTACATCGTCAGTGATTTTTTTTTTTCCATCTGTGATTTGCGAACATTATATCCAAATCTTCTCCTACAGCGTAGATGGGACAATGGAAGAACGGAGTTTGTAGAGGAGCGTGGCTTACCGTGACTTAAGGTACCAACTGAATAATGCTCGCTCAAGTAAAATAAATGAATCAATGGGGAGGAAATTAATGCAGATGCTTGACATTGAATGTTACCGATGAAGAATAGTTACACCTGCTGAATCTGCAATAAAATGAATGAATCGTCGTCTTGTTCAAACAGTATAATCCTCTGTTTTGAAAAGTCTTCGGAAACATTAACAATTCTCAAATCACTATGCTCAAATTTTCTAAACTCCCGATTGAAGTTGAAAAACAGTACATAGTGTCATTTGAGGTTACCCTCCATCTCGGGAGATAAAAATGTTATTAATCGTATGGAAAAATACTCTTTTGTAGGACGTTACTTTTGGAAAACTTTGCGGCAATACCATCAGCAGCAGACGTTACCTGCTGCAGTATAAATGTTGAAGAATCAAACATTTGGTTGTTAAAATCCTTTTTTAAGAACGCTAACGGAAGAATAAAGTCACCAGAACACCTGAAAAAAAGTATACGCGAGACGCATTTTTTCATTTGTAATAGTGGGTATAGTTTTGTTTTACTCCTGCTGTGCACGTATTAAAAATCACACGGAAACATTCGAAGGTAATAACTAAACGCATTTAGTTTGTCTTTGTCATCCTGTATCCGCTGAGTATCACCGAACGCCAAGATCAAACTCCAAAGCACCTTGTTGGGGTTAGTTTCGAGATTCTAGCCCCGATTAACTTGATTTATTCCAGTAGTAAGGTTCTAAATCTCTCCATCTTGATAGCTCAGATGGGTAATCAGCGACGACACTTGTAGTTCTTTTAACCGAACCTGGTCAGAGCTATCGCTGTTCTCGCCTCTTAGGACATCAATTGGAAGCAGAGATAAAACTCCAAACATGCGCAGCCTAACCGTTAACATTCATTGAAACCACGCCCCATAACAACGTAGTCGTCTTGTTTCTCACGTTGACTTCACATCTTACTTCCGTACGGACCAAGTAAGGACAGACGCTCGTTAATCCTCACATTTTTTAGGAAACTCGACTTGTCTTGGAATTCTGATTACGAGGCCATTGTACTTCCTCTTCGGCGCCTCCCTTAACGACAGTGATACGTGTCAAGCACTTGCTTCCAACACGAGGTAATGAGCCAAATCTAGATCAGATACGTGTACCAGAATCTTCATCGATGGTTTGGTAGACAGGTGACGGTAACGGCGAATGCAGGTCAGATCCTACATTTTTGTATAACTTACATATATCGCAGACACAACGCGAAATTCACATAGTGATAGGATACATAACGGCTTCCCTAGAAAGAGCAATGTCGGGTTATAGGCAGGTACAATCACACAGACTAGTCTTTAAATTAAAACTAAACACGGTTTTCGTAAGTAGCGATAGCGTTAACCCCAGCTAACTCTGGCAGTTCATGTTACCAGAAAGGCTCAACTCACATTAATACTTTTTTATTTTTTCCCTGAATTTCAGAGAACTTTTGACACGGTTCACACCTTCTCCTAAAAATACTTACATACTGGCAGCTACTCCCTACCGAACAGCCACTAACGTACAGAGAATTTCATATTGCACTCACTCACTAACTAAACAAAAACCAAATGGATCATGTTAGTGGATTTGGGCAGCAACATCAAAGGGACATGATACTGGACGATAAAGCAATACATTGCACTCCACTTTTGATTCCTCATATCGGAGCTCTCGAGAAAAGGAGTCATTACTAAGTTCACGTCAAAACGAGACATTTATAAAAATGAATACCAACCCCCTCCACCACCACCTCCCCCCCACCCCCCCTCAAAACTGCAATTTCTGCCTCATTGAAGAGCACACTGGACAAATATTAGTGGAATGTTGTTATACAACCATCCATTTTTTTATTCATTCGTATAGCTCACATGCAGTTTAAAAATAGGGGTATATAACATTGGTATAGTGTACAACAGGAATACGAAAACACAAAACTACATGTAAAACTAACTAAATGTGAATATCTAAGTCTCTAATGCATATAAGACCTGTATCGTCACTTTCATGGTCGCTCCGACTCCCATGATAGGAATGCAAGGGGCATTCATCTCTAATGTGCTTGATTGTCTGGTTCGGAGCTGCACAGTCACAAACCGAAGACGCTGTAGCACTTCATTTGTAGAGAGTGAGTCTGACCCATAGTTTCTTGTCGAGTTCTGTGCTAGCACTATCACAGTTATACTTTCGGAGCCACTCATGCTCTTCAGGATTTTCAATAAGTTGACATTTCTGACCCCCCGGCCTTTCGCCCAATGTTATAAAATCAGTAGCACTGTACAGTGCTCTAAAAATTACGAGTAATTTTTCTCTTGCAGTGGAACTCGGCTGCACGAGTAGGTCCGTTGCCATTCCATTGATTCCTGAGAAGTTGTCCCACAGGACAAAGTCGTATTAGGGATATGACAGGAACGATCATTCGAAGCAAAATATGTCTAGCAAACACGTGCCTTCAAATGTGTTTCTTAAGAACTATAAGCAGTACTTCATCTTCGATGCTATGGAACAAATCTTTTTTACTGCAAACTCATTGCTCTCCATATGTTGGGAGGAGGTAAGTAATAATTGTCTAGGAAACATAGGTTCTAAAATGCTTGCCTTAAGAGCTCCGAACGCCTGATCGGTAGAAGAGATGTCACAGTGGCGAAGATATGCTCGTGCTTATAGCTCTTAATGTATGCATGTTCACTAGATTTTTCTATTTCGGAAGATCGTCCCTGTCATATTCCTGAATACAACATCGTCCCATGGCCAAAACTAATGAATCACTAACGTAGACTTCGTTCTATGGGACATGACTCGTGAATCATCCTGTATTTAATTAAGTTTTAATGTAAACTGGCCTTTCATTGTAATGGTGCAGCCAGAGTAAAGTAATTTTTAGGCTTATTGCAACACGTAATTGTTCGCATACCTTTATATTATTCGGTTTTCTACAACACGGTGTGTGTTTTTTAATTATGACCAACACATACTTGTATCTAGTCCAAAAAAAAGTAAGGTATACATACCGACATTTGAACATCTTTGTAACAGACGTCTGGGGGTGCTAGATCACGTCACTGGGAGCAACTTCTGTTAGAGACATAATGTTCACTGCTACTTCCCGGCAATGCTAAGCATCATTTAAGACTACTTACGCCCCTGAGAGGCGGCACGGTGTAGGCACTAGGCGCCGTTCGTGTGCGATATGTGATGCCTGTCATCCAGTCATCTGCTCCGTGTGAAAGAAGCTGGGTAGGGCAAAATTGATTATCCTGATTCTCTTTTAGAATAGCTTCCTCCGCTTAGAGACACTCATTCTCTTGGTTTTCTTGTTGAAAATCAGTCTATCGATTTACTGAGGTAGATGGCATGGTGCACACCTGGTTAGTATACCCTGCTAATTTGGTGAAATGTCATCGTCCGAGAACCGGCGAATACTAGTGGATGCTGCATGGGGGCTTAATTAAATAAATTTGAAAATACTTTTTATTTTTGGTAGCTGTGTGTCCGATTACGCTGTGTCTCGTAATCGGTTGGCCCTGACTAGTATTATTACGCAATCTGACTGCATAGAATAACAACAAACAATGAAAGAAAATTTTCGTAGACACAGTTAATTAATTAAGTCCCCAGCAACTATAAAACCTACTAAACCAAAGCACAAGTATAACTGTTCTGTATGTGGAAGTATGACTCAACACACATCTGGCACGGTTCTTCTTCAACAAGACAAGAATTTTTTAAATACCAATTATACTGACGTGATAAAAGAAAAATTAGAAATACTATAATTGCGCAAGAAAGCAGAATTAAACTCTAATACAAGAACACACGCCAGATGCTTTGTTGACTGAACCTGTAATGACGCATTATTTAGGACACTTAAATAAAAAGAAACGGAGTTAGTTACCTCATTTATATTGATGAAAATCACTCTAATCCTTACAATATATCTCTACACCGATTCTCTACTACCACATCTCAACAAGACTCTTCAGTATCACATCTCAGCAAGCACTGCCTACTAGCACATCTCAACAAACACTCTCTGCTACGAGTTCTTAACAAGTACTGACTGTTACGAGTCCTCGACAGGCACTGACTACTACGAGCTTTTAACAGGCACTGACTACTACGAGCTCTGGACAAGCACTGTGGAGGCGGCTTAATAATACTCTTTGGCGCAATCTCTGGCGCAGTGGCTCAGTGTAGCCACCTTTCAATGCCTAGAGTCGTTAGAGCGCCAGCGAACATTTTTTCTGTAAAAAAAAAAAGTTGTTCGCCATGACGTGATCTATCACTCCTAGACCTTTTTTAAAATGGCTTTCAAACATCCTATATATATATATGTATATATGTATATATATAATGACTCATTGCGCTACGTCGGTAACGCAATGAGGCTATAATATATATATCATCTGTGAATAGCCTCATTGCGTTACCGACGTAGCGCAATGAGACTATTTTCAGTTGATGCGTTAGTTTAAAAGGAAGTGTCATCATTCAAATCCGTTAAGAATTCCAGAAAAGTTTGCAAATTGTCAGTGCCTGGTGCAAGTATTGGCAGCTGACGAAAATAAATGGTATGTAATGCAAAGGACCAGCTTGGCCACAGCCTAGGGCGGATCTTTCCAAATTGAAAAACATGTGATAAAATAACACAAAAAACCTTCTCTTCGCTTTATGTAACAATATATAATGTATAAAACGATGAATGCTGCGCAGCTCTTAAGCTTTGCCGGCGATCTATTGACATCTTTAAGATTCCGTGTATGCTGTCGGACATCAGCGTCGTTCTTGCACGTATTTCGATAACGTAACACGTCGTCTTAATCAGCTGCTACCTGCGACGTAGGAATCTCTGGTAGCACATTATTAATGTAACGAGTTACGTTACTGAAATATCGTTCAAGAACGACGCTGATATTCATCAGAATACCGCAGTCATCGGTAATGAATGAATTCCGCTATTTTGTGGATGTAACTCTCAATTATGGCGCTAGATGACTCTCTTCTGTCGCTATGGAAATGAGCGTTTGGCGTCATTGACCGGGAGGCCCTTTACGGGGCAGGTCCGGCCGCCGTGGCGCAGGTCTTACTGCATTCGACGCCACATTGGGCAACCTGCGCGCCGGATGGGGATGAAATGATGGTGAAGACAACACACCACGCAGACCCTGAGCGGAGAAAAGCCCCGACCCAGCCGGGAATCGAACCCAGGCCTCTGAGGACGGCAGTAGGTCACGCTGACCATTCAGCTATCGGGCGGACTCTGTCGCTGTAAATTAGCGCGATCTGTCAGTACCAAAACTGAAGTGCCGCAGAAACTGGTATAGGCATGCGTATTCAAATGCAGAAACATACAAACAGGCAGAATGCCGCGCGGAGTGGCCGCGCCATGTCACTGATGGCGGGGCCACTGTGTGTGTGTGTGTGTGTGTGTGTGTGTGTGTGTGTGTGTGTGTGTTTTGTTCTTAGCATAAGTTAGTTTAAGTAGTGTGTAGGTTTAGGGACCGACGACCTCAGCAGTTTGGTCCCTTATTAAGTCACACACATTTGAACATTTGAAACAGGGAGAATACGACGCTGCGGTGTCTGGCACATTTGTTAGATCGATTACTGCTGCTACTATGGCTGGTTATCAAGATTTAAGTGAGTTTGAACGTGGTGTTATAGTCGGCGCACGAGAGCATCTCCGAGGTAGCGATAAAGTGGGGATTTTCCCGTGCGACCATGTACCGTGAATATCAGGAATCCGGTAAACATCAAATCTCAGACATCGCTGCGGCCGGAAAAAGATCCTGCAAGAACGGAATCAACGACGACTGAAAAGCATCGTTCAACGTGGCAGGAGTGCAACACTTCCGCAAATTGCTGCAGATTTCAGTGCTGGGCCATAAAGAAGTCTCAGCGTGCGGACCATTCAACGAAACATCATAGATACGGGCTTTCAGAGCCGAAGGCCCACTTGTGTACCCCTTATGACTTCACGACACAAAGCTTTACGCCTCACCTCGGTCCATCAACACCGACATTGGGCTGTTGATGACTAGAAACATGTTGCCTGGTCAGACGATTCACGTTTCAAATTGTATCAAGCGAATGGACGTTTCCGAATATGGAGAAAACCTCTTGAATCCATGGATCCTGCATGTCAGCAGGGGAGTGTTCAAGCTGCTAGAAGCTCTGTAATGGCGCGGAGCGTGTGCAATCGGAGTGATAGGGACCACTGATACGTCTTTTTACGACTTTGACAGGTGATATGTACGTAAGCATCCTGTCTGATCACACGCTTCCATTCATGTCCATTGTGCATTCCGACGGACTTGGCAATCTAGCAGAACAATAAGATACCGCACACGTCCAGAATTGCTGCAGAGTGGTACCAGGAACACCCTTCCGAGTTTCAACACTTCCGCTGGCCATCAAACTCTCCAGACATGAACGTTATTGGGCATATTTAAGATATCTGTTCAGAAGAGATCTCCACACCGTCATATTCTCATGGATCTACGGACAGCCCTGTAGGATTCATGGTGCCAGTTCCCTCCAGCACAACGTCAGGCGTTAGTAGAGTCCACGCCACGTCGTGTTGCGGCACTTACGCGTGCTCGCGGGGGCCGTAGAAGACCAGTTTTTTTGGCTCTGCAGTGTATTTTCGCGGTTTCCAGTACTCCTGAACTTCACCTTGTGGAAGAAGTGGAACTGGCAAACCGGAGCAACTGCACTTGAAAACTTGAGTACCACTAATCATATTTATGCAGTTGCTGGGATTCTTGTACAACAAGATTACCCTCATATAAGTAAAAGTGCACTCGTCGTTTTGCTGCTATTTTCTGCACCGTATTGGTATGGAAGCGCGTTTTCTATTTGACTAGATGAGGAAATGCGTGTGAACGTGTCCTCCATCCATCTAATACAGGTCAGAATTCACTGAAAAGTTATTTATTTGTGAAAGGTAATATAATTTATAACTGTTCTGTAGTTAGAGATGAACTGTGAAAATTAATATTTCTTTAAAATATTTTTACAGCATAATCGCTTTTATTAATATTAGTTAAGTGTTTCTCGTGAAACTGTATGTATTAGAAGGTTGTGTTGCTAGGAGGAGAAGTTCTGAAAGCTCTGGCATGTGGGATTGTTTCCAGTCAGTCTTGCTCAGTGCAGTGGACTGTGCAGTATCCTTTCTTCCACACGCGCGAGTCCAGCGACGTACCCAGGAGAACGTCTGTGGAGTTCGGAAAGTAGCGACGCCTACGAGAAAGATAGTGTGCCGCGTACGTCAGAGCACGTGACACCTCAGGTCTTATGAGTGCCAGCAACCGTCTCTGGCGCAGACCAAGAAACAATTTGAGAAGAGTTCGATAATTCTTGACTGCGTGTCTAAATGTAAGCAAGTTCTCGATAGCACACGACGGAATTACGACCTTTAGTCTTTACATGTCCGATTAAATATTGATTTCCCGTGGGCCCTGCACGGAGCCGAACGTACCTGAAGTGCGGCGGACAGGCCTACTAGTGTGACGTCACAAGTTCGTTGCAGGGCCCGTATATCTCGTTGGCCCCAGGCAAGTGGGAGATGACGTGGTGGCGAAATTAAATTTGTGAAGGCGGGTCGTCAGTGGTGCCTCTGTAGCTCAGTCGGTTAGAGCATTGCTTACAGAAGGCAAGGTTCAGGGTTCGAGTCCCACTATGGTTCACAGTTCTAATTTCCCAGACCATTTCAAGTTGCGAGAAATCAGCACAAACGCCTAGCTAGGTAGTGTGTCAAAGCACCCTTTTGCTAAGTAAGCTAGCGAATTAAGGCAGAACATTTCTAAAGTGGGTAGTAAGCAGAATCTCGCCGAAACACTGTGGTCTGTGCGGTATGTATGTCCGTGTGCAAGTAGACGTGGAGGATTTTACTTTTTGTTAAAGCAGTGTCCAGTGTGCGGCTTATGAATACTAGGCCTTTTCGTTTACCTAGGGAAAGGTTTACAGATGGGAGAAGACCAATAACACATTGCTAATGCAGTCGCGAGAGGTATACATGGTTTTCCGCGACCCCAGCGCCGAGTGCGGCCGGCAGCGGCGACGACGACGCATTGTGTGAACGGCTTTGTCCCGTTTTATTAGCCCTCGCTGTTGCCAGGGGAATAAAATCGCGCTGCCATCGGCGGCGGACAACTGTGGACACGAAATTGCGCGCGACATTTCTGCCTCACAATTTGCCCCGCGGCTGTGTCAACGGCGCGGGGGCCTCTTTTATTGAATCACTGTGCGCCGCTGGCCATTTACTGCCGTGATTACGCCGCCATTTCCGGTGGCTCCCCTGGACGTCGACCGCGCCACACGGCGAATTTTTATTTCTGTACTTTCGGCGTATTCCTGGCAAGTCAGAGTACAGTTCCGCCTTATCAGCTGGAAGGCACGCGTTGCTTATCGCGGCACTTACAATGAACGGCAGAAAATTATATTTATTTGGCGCAAGCTGTTCAGTTTGGCTTTAGTTGGACGGCTTTCGCTATGTCTCTGCTGTTACTTTATTCAAATAGACCCTCAATTGGTATCTTGAGAGTGCGAGGTCCTGATACAGACATTTTCGTCCTAGAAAATTCTGTAGAAGTCTCTGGGAATCGAACTCAAGGACTCTCATGCGTTATATTTTTCTTAGCAACTGAAAATGAGCAAAAAATAAATAAAAAAATTAAAAATAAAAACAGAACACATTGAACGACTAGACAGGACGTTCATATTCACAGGATGTGTACATTAGTATATACTGCAGAAATGATTAGCATTTGAGTCATGTCGCCCCACTGGTCAACATCGGCGTACAGGTAGAATGTGCCTGAGGCGCTTGTTGTCGTTATCAACCAAAGATAACGGATCAGTGTGACTTGAGCAGTCTGCAGGATGCCTCGTAGCGTTTGCGCGAATCTCACGTCAGATCAGTGAGTTAGGAAGAGGGCGCATTGTTGGCCTGAGAGCATGTGATGCATCCATCAGGGAAATTGCTGCTCGTGTAGGACCAAATGTTTCGGCAGTGCAATGCATGTGTGCAGAATGGTTCACGGAAGGCCATAGAACACGACGCGATGGGTCAGGTCACACCAGCCAGACCACGCCCCGAGAAGATCGACACCTCATCCGAATGGCATTGGAGGACAGATCTGCGTCGTTCTCGGCTCTGGCGCAACGGTGGAACAGTGGAACACATCGTAGACTGTCAAGGATGACAGTCCGTCACATTCCTGCCGGCCGGGGTGGCCGAGCGGTTCTGGGCGCTACAGTCTGGAACCACACGACCGCTACGGTCGCAGGTTCGAATCCTGCCTCGGGCATAGATGTGTGTGCTGTTCTTAGGTTAGTTAGGTATAACTAGTTCTAAGTTCTAGGGGACTGATGACCTTGAAAGTTGAGTCCCATAGCACTCAGAGCCATTTTTGAACAGTCCGTCGCAGTTTATTATGGCACGGGTAACGTGCACGTCGTTCTCTTCTCCACCTACCTTTGACGAATGTGCAGAAACATGTTAGACGGAAATGGTGTATGGAACAACGTCGCTGGGGACTGGAATGGCATCAAATAGTGTTTTCGGACGAATCCAGGTTCTCTCTGTTTGAAAATGATCGCCGTAGTTTGGTTCGCCCCAGACAGGGGGCGTGGCATCGCAGTAACTGCATCTGCACAAGACGTACAGTGCCAGCTCAAGGCCTTATGGTGTGGGGTGTTACTGTGAACAACCACAAATCACAGTTGGTGCATGTCCAGAGCACTATGACCAGTGTGAGGTTCGTGAATGACATCCTGCAAACAGTAGCCATACCCTTTCTGCACAACACCCCTGGCGCCATTTTTTGGGATGGCTAGATCACCAGACGTGTCGCCAACCGAAAATGTGTCGAATACGGTGAAACGATGGGTGCAGTGCTGTGACCTAGTGCCAACCACCATAGATGAACTTTGGAACCAGGTGAATGCAGAATGGATGGCTGTACCACAGGACGCCATTCGTGCATTATATGCGTCGATGCCATCACGCATGCAACAAGTTATCAGGGACTTTGGCGGACCCTGTGCTTACTAGGCAACAGGACACATGCTGAACATAGGTGACTGAGAAGCCAATCATTTCTTCAGAACATAAGAATGTACATGTCCTGTGAATATGAACGTCCTGTCTCTAGTTGTTCAAGGTGTTCTGTCTCTTCTTAACGTGAGGTAAAATTGCGTGTGGCTCGGCGGCCTGGTGCTAGTTTGTAATTAGCCTCCACAGTGATGTCTTGGGTGTCCCTACCCTACACCACTAATGCCAGCGGGAAAAGTGTGTAACGTAATACATTGAGAAGGCAGTAGTGAAGCAGTCGATATTCATTTAGTACACAACACGATACGATGGCGGGAGTACTGTAACACATTACTACTTCTATTAATATTCTGTCACTCATCAGTTTATGCTGTACGAGCTTGTAAATGGTGTTAACCTTAAAATTATTTTAAAACACAAGTGATTTACGTAAAATTAATTACAGAATAACATACGACCAGTTTAAAATTATTTACGATCATATAATGAAAAAATCAACTTTACTAAGATATTCAGCTTCTGTATGAGACCATGTGAAAATGTTAGTAATTAAAATAGTGTAATTAAATAGTAATCTAAAGTTACTGTAAGCTAACCGATAACAAACTGAATTACGGAAAATAGCATTCAGAAAACTAAACTTTCGTCAAGGTTTTATGTAAAACGTATTTCTGTATTTTGTACAGCTCATGCTGTATCTGAACATTTGTAAGTTCATAATTGTTTATTATTCTTTAACTACTGTAAGGGTTTAAATCGTGGATTGTATTGTAACAACTTTATTAAATAGTTGCTGCCTCCACCAAGTTAGTTTACCTCGGACTAAGTAAGTTTTACTTTGTAAGTATAAGATCGCTTGTGTCGTTTCGTGAAATTTTTAGTCAAGAATTATTTAAGCTTATTGCAGTTGAATTTTAGGTACGTCGTTTCAATTCGAATATCGCCGTTTCCCAAATCCAAAAAAAATTGAAAGCTGCAGGATGCTGACTGATGCCGAAATTCGATGTCGACAGCAAAAGGAAAGACTAGAGAAGAAAAATTTTATAATTTTCTTTAATTCTGCTGTTGTGTTCACGCTTCATGATTAAGAACAAGCAGTACACTACTAAAAATAAACTTCTACGAGTCGTCGGTTTATGGGCGCGAGATTTACTTCTAGACCACGAAGCCATACGAAAATGTTGAGAGACTACGCAAACACATGGACATAGCTCTTTTCACTACGCTATGGATGACGCGTACGATGCAGCTTCGTGGAGGAATAATCAGTGGTACTCTACGGGCCACGCCGCATTGGCTGGTGGTTAATTAGCTCTGAGAACATATCTTGCATTGTTCCCTACCCTCCAGAAATTATGGAGGCCATATTTTTCGGTATACAAAACAACGCCCCTGTGCCCCGGCACTGACACTCCACACTAGACACGTGTTCGAGAGAACGGAGGTTCCAATCCCATCTGTCTATCTGGACTTAGGTTTTTCGTGATCCCAAAAATCGCTTAAGGCCAATTCCAGGATGCTTCGTGACAAAGGGCAGAGACGATTCCATTCCTCGGTCAGAGACTGTGCTCTGTCTTTAACCCCTTGAGACCCACCAATATGAAAAACTATAATTTTAAAATTGTTCACAAAATTAACCTTTATTATTATGGTAAGCGACGAATACAAGAAGAAACTGACATAAAGTAAACAATCAGTATTGTTTTAGAGATGTGGTTTCACTTTGGAACCACTGTGACATACAATTTCCTACCACCCGTCATTTCATAAGACACATTTGATAGCAATTTCGCATTTTTCTTAGACGCAATCCCGCATTTCGAAACTCCCATGAACTCCTAATGCCTGAAAGGAATTATAGTAATCAGTAGCAAGCAAACATGGGTCTGAAATTTAATAAACTTTCGTATAAGTACGTATTGCTTTAGTTGTTTCAGCTCAAAACCATTCATAAAAGCAGTAGCACAAACTTAGATTTACTTTAGAGTAGCTTTAGACGTACTTACTTTCACTGTAAGTGATCACCCCAGGACGATAAAGATACAAAAGGACCACGTGCCACCATCTTTTACAACCCATATAGCTCAGTCTACTACCCGGCTGTTGCTTTGAATCCTGTAACTAAATATTATAGTGTACTTCATTCATAGAAGTACACCAGTAAACCGCTAGATGTCTGTGTCCTGGAAATGGCAGCGGTGCTTTCATGCGAACTGCACTGGTACATAAAAACAAAATTAATGAGATAGCGGTTTAAGGCAGGAACAACTGGTGATCAAAGGATTAATGACCGTCATTGATGGATCGTTAAACGCTAATCTACCTAGTAACTGACTCAGTTCACCTAACTTTATAACTCTTCCCAGGAGAGAGAAATCTCCATTGAGGCTATTAAACCACTACGTATTTTCTCGCTGGAATTTTACAATTTTTCCACTACCTTGTTATCTGGAGAGCGGCCGTATTTATCCACCGCCGAGTCGTCAGAATCGGGAGAGCATCAACATGTGACGAACTCCTGTCTTGGCTTGTATCCGAAGGAAACGGCTATCACTGGTGCTCTTGCTGTAGCCACGGCATTGTCGACTTCTAAATATTGTTACTCCATACGACGTCACTGCCAACGACGTGATCCTGCTAATGTTTGTGACAGTTCTCAGGCACACGTCGATTAGTTATGATTAGTGTCCATCTCGGAGCTTCTGCGATGTCCCTTATCGCAGCAGGCAGCACGTGGTCACAGATGCGTAGATGGCACACCTTTGGCGCTAAGTTGATCGCTAAGAAGATGAAAGTTGTCAATGATTCAGCTAACCGTTCAGGACACCGATGCACTTCTTATTGAGGTGGATTGTAAAAATTAATAAAGCTGTTCGCAATGACGTGTTTCTTGTAACACACGGTTTTGACAGGTCCACAAAAGAAATCTTAAGATACGGATCCACAAAATAAATATTCATGTACATTCATCTACTTTGTTAGCAGATCAACGACCCTCCTGGCGTAACCACACCATATAACTATAACTGTAAAATCTTGTCTCCGACCATTTTTTTTTCATCAGCATAAATAGGGGCGGCTGTCGTTTCTCCTATAGCCAACTAGAAGCCAGGTAAAACTACGCATCCTTATAAGGTGACGAAATGTGTGTCTCCGCGCCCTCAAATCTACCAAGGAAATGTGTTATGACGTTATATGGCAATATCATGCGTATTATCACGCTGTTACCGAACTACTGCCGCAAAGGGAACATCTTGCAGTCGCTCAAACGGTTTACATTGCACTGTTGCATAAGGGGAAATTGTAACGCCATGGACGAACCCGTGTTTAAGCTAAAAAAGTGTTATCAGGCCCCCTCTTAACTATGCAGTTCCAAACAGGATGCTCGACTTCGTCCCGAGAGAGAGCATTTTGTAGGTCACAGACGTTTTCTACGCACTTACCCCTGCCAGAGCAACATGACGAGAATTACCATATTCATTTGGCATAAAGCTCAAGAAACCATGATCAACACCATAAAACATTTCTTTTCTGTGCTCTATGGCTGCTAGTGATAGGCTCACAGGTTCTGAAGTTCGTGCCACATGAGGCATTACGACCAGCTGCTTCTGGTGTGTTGGTACACGTTCCCAGAGCAGTAAAACAAAGATTCTGCGTGATTTAGATTAGACACGTCCTTGGTAAGTTGACAAATGCCTGTGGGAGCAGATGGGTACGCTCAAGGTCGTACAGTTCCCATAAATTGTGGGCCAGTGGTTCGTGGGCATGGACCCTGTCCCCCTCCCCCCCCCCCCCCTCCTCCCCCTCCTCCACCTTAGCGTTCCAGATGTGTTCCATCGGTTTGAGGTCAGGCAGAGTGTGTGCTCATGACATCAACGTGAATTTACTGTCACGCTCCTTAGACAACAGCAGCACCAGTCTTGCCTTACGCCACGTACAGTTATCATGTTGGAAGATACCATCGCCGTCGGAGAACACTGAAGCATGAACAGCTGCAGGTGGTCCTCATTAACTTTTGCGTAGTTCGCAACTGTTATGGTGTAATACATTACTACGACAGGTACGATGGAAAATCAAGATGATGTCTCCCACAGTATAATAGTGCCGTCCCCCTTCCCCCACCCCTCCTCTGCCTGGGCCCGTGGTGTGGTGCGTGCTTCGACCAACCGCTCGCCTGGATAATGGCGTAATGTTTTGACCATCGATATGGAGCAACAACACGATTCATCCGTACAGACGACAATGTTCCACTGATCCACGGTCCAATATCGATGATCTCGTGCCCACTGCAATCGCAACTGACTTTGATGTCGGGTCGCCATGGCAACACGTAGGGCAGGTCTGCTGCAGAGAGCGATCTTCAACAATGTGTCCTAGTCGGTAAGCTCCGAAACATTTATGCCTGCACCAGCATTGTACTCTGTTGTGAGATCTGCTGGAGACTGCTGCCTGGCCGGCCGGTGTGGCCGAGCGGTTCTAGCCGCTACAGTCTGGAACCGCGCGACCGCTGCCTCGGGCATGGATGTGTGTGATGTCCGTAGGTTAGTTGGGTTTAAGTAGTTCTACGTTCTAGGGGACTGATGACCACAGATGTCCCATAGTGCTCAGAGCCATTTGAACCTTTTTGAACTGCTGCCTGTCCTGCTTTACAGTATGTGACCTCCGCATTCTGGGATGAGACATTGAAGTCTATCATCTTGTCGGCCGTCCGTGGTCTCACTGGCCTTCAGTCACTTTCTTCTTATGATCACGACAGTAGCACTCGAACAGCCGATGGGCTTTGCAGTTTCAGAGTTGCTCAGTTCCAGGCGCTGGGCAGTAACAGTACGCTCTGTATCAAGCTGACTGCCTCGCGGGGCAGCCGCGCAGTGTAGGGCTCCTTACCACGGTTCGCGCGGCTTCAGTTACCAATTATTAATAAGTTCTATGAGCCTCGCGAGGTTGCCACGCGGTCTAGGGCGCCTTGCAATAGTTCGCGCGGCTCTCCCCGTCGGAGGTTTGAGTCCTCCCTCGGGCATGGGTGTGTGTGTTGTCCTTAGCGTAACTTAGTTTAAGTTAGAATAAGTAGCGTGTAAGCCTAGAGACCGATGACCTCAGTAGTTTGGTCCTACAGGAACTTACCACAAAAAAAAAGCCGTCTGGAATTGTGTTTTCCTGTTCAGTGCTTAGCTATTTTTTCAGTATTACTTTATTTTTATGATTTCGGGACTAAATATTGAGATTTATAGTTATTTTTAGAATTTTTTCGTCCAACGAGAATCAGTTTTCGTTAATGGCGCATTTATGGGAATTAAATAAAAAGTGTAAATGAAAAATCCTGCAGGGTGATGATGGTTGATGGCGCGCACGTACAGATCGACGGGGTGTGTTTTTTATGGACGCTGTGTGTCCAAGGCATCCGTTTCGTTCGCGGCGGACGAGGACGTGAATGAGTGGCAATGCGCTGTATTTTTATTTCACCATGCTGAACTGGAAGTTACTGTTAATGCTGTTCAGGAACTCAGGTTTCTGATGTCCGTGGGGTCAAATGACGAACATGTCGCCAGTGTATCGAAAGAAGCAACTGGGCTTTAATGGTGCCGTGTCGAAGACAGTAGCCTCAAAATTCTACACGAAGGAGTTTGCAGCAGCTGGAACTAACGGCGTACCCACTGCGACGTCGTCCGTCTGATCGCAATGCTCGCCGTTGTACAGAAAATACGAAGACGTAAGAATATGCCTTAATGCCTCGACCACGACCTTAGAAGGAACTAGGATAGTAGATCCAGAGAGTCTTTGATAGGCGCATTCGTAAACTGCTTCACCACATCATTTCTGACGATAATGTCAACGTGACTAACTCGCAGAAGTGTAATTCGGCTATTAAAATATGCCAAGTTTTTAATATGATGATCGAAGTGTCTCACGTGCACCGAGGAGATTGCTTAAATACTTAACCAGCTTATACACTCCTGGAAATGGAAAAAAGAACACATTGACACCGGTGTGTCAGACCCACCATACTTGCTCCGGACACTGCGAGAGGGCTGTACAGGCAATGATCACACGCACGGCACAGCGGACACACCAGGAACCGCGGTGTTGGCCGTCGAATGGCGCTAGCTGCGCAGCATTTGTGCACCGCCGCCGTCAGTGTCAGCCAGTTTGCCGTGGCATACGGAGCTCCATCGCAGTCTTTAACACTGGTAGCATGCCGCGACAGCGTGGACGTGAACCGTATGTGCAGTTGACGGACTTTGAGCGAGGGCGTACAGTGGGCATGCGGGAGGCCGGGTGGACGTACCGCCGAATTGCTCAACACGTGGGGCGTGAGGTCTCCACAGTACATCGATGTTGTCGCCAGTGGTCGGCGGAAGGTGCACGTGCCCGTCGACCTGGGACCGGACCGCAGCGACGCACGGATGCACGCCAAGACCGTAGGATCCTACGCAGTGCCGTAGGGGACCGCACCGCCTCTTCCCAGCAAATTAGGGACACTGTTGCTCCTGGGGTATCGGCGAGGACCATTCGCAACCGTCTCCATGAAGCTGGGCTACGGTCCCGCACACCGTTAGGCCGTCTTCCGCTCACGCGCCAACATCGTGCAGCCCGCCTCCAGTGGTGTCGCGACAGGCGTGAATGGAAGGACGAATGGAGACGTGTCGTCTTCAGCGATGAGAGTCGCTTCTGCCTTGGTGCCAATGATGGTCGTATGCGTGTTTGGCGCCATGCAGGTGAGCGCCACAATCAGGACTGCATACGACCGAGGCATACAGGGCCAACACCCGGCATCATGGTGTGGGGAGCGATCTCCTACACTGGCCGTACACCACTGGTGATCGTCGAGGGGACACTGAATAGTGCACGGTACATCCAAACCGTCATCGAACCCATCGTTCTATCATTCCTAGACCGGCAAGGGAACTTGCTGTTCCGACAGGACAATGCACGTCCGCATGTATCCCGTGCCACCCAACGTGCTCTAGAAGGTGTAAGTCAACTACCCTGGCCAGCAAGATCTCCGGATCTGTCCCCCATTGAGCATGTTTGGGACTGGATGAAGCGTCGTCTCACGCGGTCTGCACGTCCAGCACGAACGCTGGTCCAACTGAGGCGCCAGGTGGAAATGGCATGGCAAGCCGTTCCACAGGACTACATCCAGCATCTCTACAATCGTCTCCATGGGAGAATAGCAGCTTGCATTGCTGCGAAAGGTGGATATACACTGTACTAGTGCCGACATTGTGCATGCTCTGTTGCCTGTGTCTATGTGCCTGTGGTTCTGTCAGTGTGATCATGTGATGTATCTGACCCCACGACTGTGTCAATAAAGTTTCCCCTTCCTGAGACAATGAATTCACGGTGTTCTTATTTCAATTTCCAGGAGTGTATGTCGGTAAACGAATGGTGGGATTCAGCGATCGCGTCGTTGAAGCAGGCACATCGAACGCAGAGTCAACGAGTGCCCATATATGGCGATGCCGCGAGCAGCAGTGACGTCATTGCCAGCAGTGTACATAAGGGCGTAACAGCAACCCAATGGCTGTCATACCACTTGACAATGGCCAAGGAGTGCTTATTGGAAAGTTAGCATAATTTTAATCACTCTGGTGCGGCTGAAAATCCGAGAAGATCTGCTCATTTTCAAATCCCCCCTCTTCGCGGTACGGACACAAACTGAGAAGAGGACACCGTCATCAGTGGCTGTCTTAGTTATGACACCACACACAATTTTCCTGCAACTGCAACAGCGGCTGTGAGAAACTGGTGCGTTCGCAACCAGACTAGTTCATTGTAGTGTCACATCCATGTGTCGCACTCTTCTCCTCACGCAGAAGATAAACCCGCAACAAGTGCTTGAAACATTGCCTTAGTAATGGGCTCCTGTAGGGCGTACAACTCAGAGCTCATTGTCTCCTCTGCATGCGAATCGTGATGCGGGAGATTTGAAAGTGATTCGATCTTCAAACTTATTTTACAACCAAACGGTACATTTCAGGACATCAGTTCCTTATCAGAACTTTCTCTGCTAAGTCTCCCCTTCAACTTTTAGAAGGCTGCAATAGAAATAGTAAAACACTCTGTACGTTGAGAATATCAGAAATATTACTCTGTACATTACTCTGTGACATGGGCCCATAATTCTCTGCATTTATGATTTTACCCTCCCTGTAAACGAGAGTGAACTGCGTCTTTCGCAGTCCACCGAATTACTCGCTGCGCAAGGGATTCTCACTAAATATTAACAAAGCGAGGGGCTAACTACGCAGCGTACTCAATTCAGAACTTAACTGGATTTCCGTCAGGATCTGGTGCGTTGTTGACTCTTAAGCACTCACAATAATTTTACAATTTTGGGGGTATCTGTATGAATATCTCTCATTAGACAGTGCTGCGATGAAACACTGTTTGTTGAGTATGCTCAGGTGTAAAATACGTTTTTAAATGCGAAATTGAATGATTCTGCTTTGTCTCTGCTGACTTCAGTATCAACAGTAGACATGTGTTCGACGTTACATAGCGCGTCTTGATAGGAAATGTGTATCTGAATGTACGCAATTTTAAAAGACGTTGCTGTTTTGATATTGGCCAGTCTATAACGTATCAGTCATGATTGAGGATGCTAGGGACCGTTTCTCCTATTCTTGTGGAAGAGGATTATGTTAATTTGGGAGCTGATGAATTGATCTTTTTGCAAACCGTGTAAAGCTGTTTGAGATCCTACTCTACCAGGCTGTCTTAAGGCTTCGTAACTATTCTATGAAGAAGAGTGTATTCCCACACTTGTTGGACATAAACTTCTCAAAAGTGCAGACAGGGGAGTGGTATTAGCAGGAACAGGAAATGATGAACGGGAGCGCCTGTCCTTCAGCTCCTGCGGCTGACTGGCTGAAAGGCTTAGATGTTAAAACAGTCTCGTGCAGTTACCTGGGGCTCACTACACTGGGGTGTCGTCTGAGAGCCCCCACGTGTGCATGGGACAAGTCGTGGGGCGGATGTGGAGTCTTGGAGAGGCCTTCATAGGATATCTGACCCTAGAAAATGTCTTCAACAACATGTTCGAAATTCTCAGAAAAAGAATTATAATTAATCAAGAAGGAAAAATAAGAATGGCTGAACAAAATGAAGTACTTGGATTAAAAACGGTATATGGCAGATATCAACTTCCTCTTCCTCCCGTTCAGTCTGCACGTCGAAGAAGCAATGACTGAAATTAAAAAAATGGTTTCAGTAGCGGGATTAAAATTCAGGGAGAAAAAATACGAACGGTAAATTTCACCAATGACAGTGTTATCAGAAGAATTACATAATATTCTGAATGGAATGAACAGTATACTTAGAACAGAATACGTATTAAGAGTGAAGCGAAGAAAAACGATAGAAATGAGGAGTAAAAAAAATGATGATCGATACGTTTAACATCAAATCTGTGGACCACGAAATACGCGAAGTGCAGTAATTCTGCTACCTTGGAAGCAAAATAATGTATCATGAACGGAGCAAGGAGGAGATAAAAATGTAAACTAGCACTGCCCAAGAGTGCATTCATGACCAAGAGAAGTCTAATAACATCAAACATCGGCCTTAATTTGACGAAAAAATATCCGAGAATACACTTCAGGAGTACGGGTAGTACGGCAGTGAATCGCGAACTGTGGGGAAAAACGGAAAAGAAGAGAATCGAAGTGTTCGAGTTGAGATGCGACAGAAGGATGTTGAAAATTAGATGGACAGGTAAGGAATGACGAAGTTTTCTGCAGAACCGGCGAGGAGAGGAAGATACGTGAAACAATGACAAGAAGAAGGGGCAACGTGATAGGCATGTGTTAAGACATCATGGAGTAGCTTGCATGGTACTAGAGGGAGCTGTGGAGGGTAAAAACTGGAGATGAAAACAGAGATTTGAAAATATCAAACAAATTGAGGACGTGCGGTGCAAGTGCTGATCGGAACTGAAAATGACACCGGTCAGGAAGTCGTTGTGAGCCGCAGCAAACCAGTCAGAGGACCGATGACCCAAAGAAAAAAAAAAAAAAGTCAAGAGTTTTTGCTCATTCATGATCGATGAAGTTTTTTCATTATCGAAAGGCGTTCCAGTGTGCGGGCTCTAGGTCACAGGAGTTTTAAAGAGACTGTCTTGGCTAGGTGTTACTCACGGAAATAAAGTAGAATAATTTCCGCCGAGCGGTCTAAGGCGCTGCAGGCATGGACTGTGCGGCTGGTCCCGGCGGAGGTTAGAGTCCTCCCTCGAGCATGGGTTTTTGTGTTTGTCCTTAGGATAATTTAGGTTAAGTAGTGTGTAAGCTTAGGGACTGATGACCTTAGCAGTTAAGTCCCATAAGATTTCACACACAGTTGAACACAATAATGTCCGCAGAAGCTAAGTGCGATTTTTGATGAGTTCAACATTCTGATTTTGAACTACTATCCTGTTTTGTTTTGTGGGCTGTGACCGCTCAAGTTGCTAGAAAGAAGGTGGATGTGGTGTGTAGACTCCTAGTGGTGTACATTTTCGAATCCGATGGTCGGAATCTTGGGATATTTCTGAATTCAGTTAAACAGCTATAGGGCGTAGACTATTAGTTTTCGAGCAGTGACACATTTAAAGGTGTGTCACAGGTTAGAGTGAAGCTGATTAATAGCGTAGCAGGGCAGGAAATCTGTTACAACTAATTCGTAATTAATTTTTGGAGCTATTAGTCACGTGACGCCTCTCGCACACTTCACATTCCAAAGAATGGTTAGATGCTGACTGCGGCGGGCTGTGAGCCTTCGCATGACGTTGCCGAAGCTCTAAGTCGTAAGGAACATCCCTCGACGGATCTTGTGTATCCAATATTCATATTCCATAAATTCGTTGTTTACAATAATTACTATTCAGAGTGGCAAGGACTTTTGATTTACAGAAGCGTTGTTTGAATGTGTTAGCTCTGTGCTTGCACATCACGATGTATGTGTTGAGACCTTGGATTCGTCGCTCCACGCAGGCACTTAACTGACGTCAGCGGACTGGGCGTAGGGATGCAGCCACTGTGTGGGAACCGACTAGAGCAGCGGTCACCCGGCACTGTGGGTACACGGGACCTCAAAGCGCAGCCTCGCGTGTCCTTTGAGGGACGAGGAGCTACGTAGTGGCAGCTGCTTCCAGCGGACCGCCGCACAAACACCTCAGCGGCAACTGCGAGGTACACAGACGCTGGCTGGCCGGGCCAGGTTGCCTGTTACTGGCGGTGTGAGTACCCGACACCTCCGAGAAAACAAGGCCAACCAACAGGGGTTGTTACGTCACTGTGACGTCACGACAAGCGGCCCAATATGGCGATAGTATATTGCTGTGAGTGGATGGCCACAATTCCACAACATTTTTGTAATATTGCTTAAAATACATTGCTTCCTCCCTGTCACTAACGTCCAGATAAGTAAACTGCTTTTACCCTTTAAATGAGTGATGTTATGCTCTGTCAAGTGTTAAACCAAATGTAAGTGCTCTACAGTTTCCTGAAAATTGTAAGAAACAAAACTGAGTCTTTTTGGCACAGCCTTAACATCTTATTTTATTGCTTAGCATGAATTGATTGCTAGCTGTCATTAGCCTGCATCTGAACCCATAGTAAAAACTTCTGACTAACAAAGTAAGGGATATGTGGTACAATTTCCTGGATAAGTTCATTACTTGGTTGGACGAATGTAGAAGTTTAAAATTGCAGAATGGTAAATTGCCCCTAGAGAAATGTACAGCACTTAGGGTTACCACATATGGCTTAGCGAAGATAAATTATTACTGCTGTGGAGAACTAAATATGTCATATATCCTGCAAGGTAAATTTCAAACTGACTCACTAGATATTGGTAGCTTGATCTGAACTTTACTGGCTATTATGTGGAAGTCAGTATCATATATCATGTAGGTAGTTGTTAGTCAGAAAAGAATTTAAGACTTATGAGTATCTTAGAACTAAATGTGCACCCACATAGGAAACTGAAACCTGTACAGATGGTGATGATTAGAATCCAGCAACGTGTATGTTGATGGTGCTTCATTTTGTGATATGTGTCGGTGATGATGATTTAAAAAATATTGAAACAGACGTACCAGTTTTAACATACATCGCTGGTTTCTGTTGTCACTGATTTCTAAGAAAACTCCATTGTTTAGAGTGCACAGGTGTCATATTCTGACATCCAATGTTTTGCTTCTTCAGTACATTGCTATGTCAGGCAGAGAAAGGCTTAATAGTTTAGTAACACATCAGGTGGCCTTGGTTGTTCAACATTTCTTACTATATGTGATGTATGCCTACGTCTAGAAGTCCTTTGAAAAGTGTATATCTTCAGTACATTCTTACATGTAATGCAATTGGTTGTTTTTGATTTCCTACTAATCTTAGCTTTCATAACATTTTTAATATTGTTTCTAGAAGTGTATCTTCAATAGCAGAGTGAACTTCAAATTGTCAGGCTTTTCTGAAAGGGAAGAGCAGTCCCTTAGTATCATAGTGCAAGACAGAATCTTGTGTTCAGTGATGTCTATGTTAAAAGGAGAATATTTGATGTCTATCCTTTGTTTCCCTTCTTTATTACTGGGGATACAGTTGTAAAGATTCTTGAAAAGAGCTGTCACCATGAACATATGAGTAAATTCACAATAGTCAGGTGTTTTATGAGATAAAGCAAATTCTCGTTACCTTATTGTAAACGAAAGTTGTGAGGGTTTTTCTACGTTTGACAGTGTTTAAGATAATTTACTTGCAGTGCAATGGCTTGAAAATGTTAAGTCCTGCTGTCAGTTAGCATTTGTCACCACCTGTATGCGAGTTTTAAAGTTAAACAGTGTTCTGACAATTATAAAATAGTGGCAAAGTTCCTCAATCGATTAAACTTATTCCTGCCCGTATATGTAATCGGTATTTCATTATGAACCTTTATGCTGTTCAGAAGAATATATATAATTTGGTCTTTAGTTCGAATTATCGATCAGTTCGCTTCTTTCTGTATGACGGATCGTTAGCATCAGGCGCGTCTATACGGAGGTGTACGTGGACTGCTGCGTTGGCTATGGGCCGCTTAGTGTGACGTCACTATCACTGCTGGGCGGCCTTATTATCCTGGGGATGTCGGAGTACCCGGGCTGCGATGCTGAGTCAGTGTCTAGTCTCCTGGCGTTACCACATACTCAGGAGTTCGCTGCTCTGGTAGATCAACGTTTCGACTCAACTTCACGAAAATCTGTAACAATCCGGAAAACAATTTATCTCCGACGTTAGCACAAATGTCTAGGAACATCATATCGCGGCGTCATTAGTCGGAGGAACAATTCGGGAAGTTATCTGTTGTCAAGCCATCGTACAACGGACAGGATGAGCAGCAATCTGCGGCTGTATGCTGACGATACTGTGGTGAACGGGAAGATGTCGTCGTTCAGTGTCTGCTGGTGGACACAAGATAACTTTGGCAGCGGGGTCAGAAATTTTCACCTGCCTGGAGATGACTGGATGTTTGTGTTGTCCTCATTTCATCATCATTCATGAAAGTGGCGAGATTGGACTGAGCGAAGGTTGGGAATTTGTACGGGTGCTTATAACCGCGCAGTCGAAGGCCCCACAAACTCATCATCATCATCATTGCTTGGACAGAATTTCTAGTTGGTGTGAGGAATCTGTTTGCTCTATATGTAAGAAAGCGTAACTTAATGCAGATGAGTGGGAAAAAGAATCGCGTAGTGTTCGAATACAGCACTACTAGCGTGCTATCTGACTCAGCCACGTCCATTAAATGTTTTGACGTGACGTTGCAAAGTGATATGGTAACGACCACGTAAGAGAGGTTGTAGAGAAGACGAATGGTCGACTTCGGTTTATTGCGAGAATTTTTGGGAAGTGTAGCTCATCTGTTAAGGCGATCGCGTATAGAGCACTAGAGCGAACCAGTCTTGGGTACTGCTAGAGTGTTTGGGATCCCGACCAGGTCTTATGAAAGGAAGACATCGAAGCAGTTCAGAGACGTGCCGCTAAATTTGTTACTGGTAGGTTCGATCAACAAGCCAGAAATGCCGATGATTCGTGAACTTAAATGGGAATATATGGAGTGAAGTTGATGTTCTTTTCGCGAAATTTTATTCGGAAAATGCTGACTGCAGAACGATTCTTTTGCCCCCAATGTACATTTACCGTAAGGACCACGAAGATAGAGATTAAGGCTCTTACGGTGGCTTATAGACAATTGTTTTCGTTAGAGAGGAGCACGATAGAAAATTACAAAGACAGGTCCAAGGTACCCTCCGCCATGCACCGTATGGCAACTTGCGGAATATGTGTGTAGATGTAGAACTGCAACTATGTCACGATTCAGTAAGGACGTTATTATGCACCTGTTATCGAAAATGTTTGATTTATTTGAAAATGGTTCAAATGGCTCTGAGCACTAGGCGACTCAACTTCTGAGGTCATCAGTCGCCTAGAACTTAGAACTAATTAAACCTAACTAACCTAAAGACATCACACACATCCATGCCCGAGGCAGGATTCGAACCTGCGACCGTAGCGGTCTTGCGGTTCCAGACTGCAGCGCCTTTAACCGCACGGCCACTTCTGATTTATTTAACACAACGTGTTTCGGGACTACATAAAGTCATAATCAAGTTCTATAAAATAATCAATCGTTGTAAATTAGTCGCAACATTGTTTTTATGATTTGCTGTTATTCTACACATTAACGTACAAAAAATTTAATGTCGACAGCAGCATGGTTGGTGGCTATGATACACACGTAACAGGATAGTACGATCTTTGATAATGAGGACAGGTGACAGCAACTAATAAACTGGGCATTGTGAGAGAGTTGTGTGCCGCCACAAAAAGTGCAAAAAAGAGTCTTGTATGCTTGACAAGGCATGTTCGCTGGTTGCTTTTTATTTTTGACAGTGTGTAACCATATTAATTTTAAGATTTGCAATACTACAGGACAGTATAGATAGATTTACGTCACGTTTGTATTAGTACGTGAACTAATACGAAGTAATGATTTGCGCTTACTTGTTTTATAAAACTTGTTAATGGGATAATGCAGTTAGAAAACATGTTGTATCAAATAAACCGCATACTTTCAAAAACTGGTGCGTAATAATCTCCGTACTAATTTAGCAGATAGTTTTACTGTTCAGTTTTTCCTTAAATTGTCATGTATCTTCGTTTCTTCTTGATGTCAGTGATATAACGTCTTATTTAATTATTGTTTACTGTATTCAAGGCCTTTCAGCAAGTGTATTAGTGCGGTTAAAGGCGCTGCAGTCTGGAACCGCAAGACCGCTACGGTCGCAGGTTTGAATCCTGCCTCGGGCATGGATGTTTGTGATGTCCTTAGGTTAGTTAGGTTTAACTAGTTCTAAGTTCTAGGGGACTAATGACCTCAGCAGTTGAGTCCCATAGTGCTCAGAGCCAAGTGTATTAGAAAGGGCCGTGTTTACAATGTAGGTGAAAGTAATTTGAATTTGAGTACGTAGAATCACATATGTGTGCTAGATTTTGTCGACAGTCTTTCACGTCGAAGAAGGTGGTGGAACTGTTGCCTCACTGGTCCCGCATTTTAAAGGAGTGATATTAACGTCTCCGTTTGGCCATCCATATTACAATGCTCCTTTTGCATGGACGTAATGTCCATAGTTGTTTCACATACCTTAAAGGTATTTAAGTTCTGTCCCTAAAACAACCAGAAAATACGCATTTATGTCGCCATAAGCGTTTCGTTTTATTGGTATGAAACAGCGTCAGTAGTTTGCAATGAAACGCATTTACAATTCTAGTTCACTTTCTAAATCTAAGAACAGTTCCTTGCTAAAGATACTGAGATGTGGTTTTCTTACCCACGGCACTGTATGTTGGATTATAGATTACACGAGAAAGTGCCGTCAGCTTGCGCATTTTTGAGGTATTCCCTCGTTTGTCACTGATGTGTGCTTTTTTTTTTTTTTTGATTCTGGGTTGGTTTGCAGCACTACAGATACCGTGATGTGAAATAAGACGAAAATAGCAACACTATTGTTTCCTTTCATACTAATGGGTAAACGCGTTTCTATGTATTTTTGTGCATGAAGTGTTGCCAATTTCGGTTTTCAGTTGATCTAAAAATGGTCTCCTCGTTTGGAGCTTGCCACATACGTATTATGTCATTCTAAATATGATGATATGTATTTATTTAGTATGCAAGCGAAATGGAGTAGGGTGGGGGCCTGAAGATATAAATGATGAGTAACTTGGGGGAGAGGGGGGGGGACAATGGGGCTCATACGATACAGGTAGTGAAAGTGAACAGCGAATGCAAAGTACGGGGAAGGAGAGTGAGTTAGTAAGTAGATAGATAGATAGATAGATAGATAGATAGATAGATAGATAGATAGATAGATAGATAGATAGATAGATAGCTAGAGGGAGAGTGAGAGAATGGTCGTCTCAAGTTATCTGTCCAGTCACGCGTCACTGACTATACTACTGGAACCGCAACTAGGCCTACCTCTCCGCATAAACAAGTACGTAAGTACTTATCCCAAAACGACGAAACAAATTCATGCCTCTGTCCGGCTTTACAAACTCTTGAAAGGCTACCTCGATTTGCTTGCAGCACTATCAGTAGAAAGGGTTCCTTAGTTTAAAGGTCCCTTCCATAATGCCATTTTCCCGCTCACAAAGCACTGTCATTGCTGTGTGCATGAGGAGTGTAGCACATCACTTACTAAAGGATGCAAGGAAATCGACACTGGGACACTGGAGGGAGCTACTGACAGTGTCCGACGCACTGTACTGAGGAGGAGCGGTTTGCCGGAAACCGTTACGGCACGGCCGAGGTGCAGAGAGCGCTGGCAATTCGTCCGCGGAGGTGAACCGCAACGGCGATGAACTGAGGGCAAGAATTGGTCACGTCCCGCGGTTGTAGAAAAGGTCAGCTCAGATCTGGCCATAAAGCGGGCACCAGCATCCGCCTCCAACTGCGAAGCATGGCGGTGGTCGTCGGCGGCCGAGTACCGCTCTGCGGCTCCCACAACACCGAGGCCCTCATCTCTGAGAGTCTTCGGTAAAGTAGCTACCACTGCTAGCCGACTTGGAAACGAGTAGCGATACCGTCTGTCCTGAACAACAGCTGCTGAGGCAGGTCCAATTTCAGTACACTATCTGCTGGAAAGTATCCGGACACCCCTATCTAATACAGAGCTGACTACACTACTGGCCATTAAAATTGCTACACCACGAAGATGACCTGCTACAGACGCGAAATTTAACCGACAGGAAGAATATGCTGTGATATGCAAATGATTAGCTTTTCAGAGCATTCACACAAGCTTGGCGCCGGTGGTGACACATACAACGTGCTGACATGAGGAAAGTTTCCAACCGATTTCTCATACACAAACAGCAGTTGACCGGCGTTGCCTGGTGAAACGTTGTTGTGATGCCTCGTGTAAGGAGGAGAAATGCGTAACATCACGTTTCCGACTTTGATAATGGTCGGGTTCGTAGCCTATCGGGATTGCGGTTTATCATATCGCGACACTGCTGTTCGCGTTGGTCGAGATCCAATGACTGTTGGCAGAATATGGAGTCTGTGGGTTCAGGAGGGTAATACGGAACGCCGTGCTGCATCCTAATGGCCTCGTATCACTAGCAGTCGAGATGACAGGTATTTTATCCGCATGGCTGTAACGGATCGTGCAGCCACGTCTCGATCCCTGAGTCAACAGATGGGGACGTTTGCAACGTTTGCAACAACCATCTGCACGAACAGTTCGATGACGTTTGCAGCAGAACGGACTATCAGCTCGGAGACCATGGCTGCAGTCACCCTTGACGCTGTATCACAGACAGGAGCGCCTGGTATGCTGTACTCAACGACGAACCTGGGTGCACGAATGGCAAAACGTCATTTTTTCGGATGAATCCAGGTTCTGTTTACAGCATCATGATGGTCGCATCCGTGTTTGTCGACATCGCGGTAAACGCACATTGGAAGCGTGTATTCGTCACCGCCATACTGGCGTATCACCCGGCGTGATGGTATTGGGTGCCATTGGTTACACGTCTCGGTCACCTCTTGTTCGCATTGACGGCGCTTTGAACAGTGTACGTTACATTTCAGATGCGTTGCGACCCGTGGCTCTACCTTTCATTCAAACCCTGCGAAACCCTACATTTCAGCAGGATAATGCACGACCAAATGTTGCAGGTCCTGTACGAGCCTTTCTGGATACAGAAAATGTATGACTGCTGCTCTGGCCAGCACATTCTCCAGATCGCTTACCAATTGAAAACGTCTCGTCAATGGTGGCCGAGCAACTGGCTCGTCACAATACGCCAGTCACTACTCTTGATGAACTGTGGTATCGTGTTGAAGCTGCATGGGCAGCTGTACCTGTACACGCCATCCAAGCTCTGTTTGACTCAATGCCCGGGCGTATCAAGGCCGTTATTACGGCCAGAGGTAGTTGTTCTGGGTACTGATTTCTCAGGATCTATGCACCTAAATTGCGTGAAAATGTAATGACATGTCAATTCTGGTATAATATATTTGTCCAATGAATACCCGTTTATCATCTGCATTTCTTCATGGTGTAGCAATTTTTGAGCCAGTAGTATATTAAATGTCATGAGAGTTTCAGCCACCAGTATAAAAGTTCGCCAGTAAACAAGCCGTAACAGCAGAATGGGCCGGTCAGGATAGGTTAATGGCTTTGGACATGGACTAGTCACTGGATGTCAATTGAGTAAGAGAAATTGCAGCAGTGACGTTTCAGCCCTTCTAAACCAACACAAGTCTACTGTGGGTAATCTGATTGTGAAGTGGAAAGGCGAAGGAAAAACCACAGCTGAACCAAAACCAGGCGGATGTCATGTGCCGTTGGACAGGGAGCGTCAAGCATTGTGCAGAGTGATTGTGAAAACAGCGCATGAAATTAGGGGAAGGAATCACTCGTGAGTTCCAAAGTGCTAGCAGCAATCCAGCTATTACAGTAACTGTGCTTAGGCCGGTATTACACTATCAAATTTCTTTGTCAAAGATTTGATCAAAGATGTGATCAAATATTCCTCAAATATATTTGACAAAGATCTTTGACGTGGCGCAAAAAAAGGGTGTTACACTGTCATCATGTTTTCCGTCAAAGTTCAAGATGGCTGACAACAATTTGTTGTCAACAGCAGTAGCATGTACCACAATTGTACTGTGTGCACATGCGGAAGAGAATTGGGGGGGGGGGGGGGGGGGAAGGTCAACGTACCTGGGTGAAGCCGTGGGTTTTACGACGACACGATAAAAGCATTCAACAAAATCAAGGTCAACGTACCTGGGTGAAGCCGTGGGTTTTACGACGACACGATAAAAGCATTCAACAAAACGTGTTACGTGAGCTTATAGTGGAGGACGTCAAGTCGTACATCAGTTACTTAAGAACGGATGAGCATACATTTCTGTATGTGCTCAGTGAAGTGTATCCTCAT
The DNA here is from genome assembly GCF_021461395.2 of Schistocerca americana. Lineage (NCBI taxonomy): Eukaryota > Metazoa > Arthropoda > Insecta > Orthoptera > Acrididae > Schistocerca > Schistocerca americana. The sequence continues at coordinate 845,386,532 of NC_060121.1, forward strand.
ATCACAAAGCACAATACTCACTTAAGAACTGCTACATCTGCAGAAGACAGGCTCACTGTAACACTCCGATTCCTTGCTACAGGAGAGGGTTGGGTTGGATTAGGTCTCCAATCTCCTTAATCTGTTTTTATATTCAGTGTGCCTCACGTTGTAAAGCGCCTCATCAGCTTCATAATCTCATTAATATTGTAGTTGTCGGTACACACCAATTGTATTTACCAGCAATGTTTATAAAAACACTATAGACGACAGAACACTGCAGCGATGCTAGCGCTCCACGTGGTAACGTATCACATTGCAGTGAACAGAAGGCAAGCGACTTCTTTGATCAAATCTACAGCGATGCCCTAGATTTGATCAAATATTTGACAAAGTTCCCTATTACACCATCAAATTTCTTTGACAAAGATTTTGGGCAAAGAAATTTGATATTGTAATACCGGCCTTAGCGACTTAAAAAGAATGTGGTACAAAGATCGAGCAGCTCCGCATAATGGAACAGTTTTGTTGTCAGTGCTAAGCGACGCTTGAGGTGATGTAGAGGACGACGACACTGGACGTGGGATGAATGGAAACGAGCGACCTGAAGTGAACCTGTGGCAATCCGATGGAAGGGTTTGGATTTGGCAAATGCATGGAGAAACTTACCTGTCCCCAAGTGTAGTGCCAACGGTGAAGTATGGCAGAGGTGGTGTTTCGGTATGGGTGTGTTTTTCGTTCTTAGGATGTGATCCCCTTATTATGATTGAGAAACCTCTAAATGCGTAAGGATACGAACACATTTTACAGCATCATGTATTGCTTATGGTAGAGGAACAGTTTGCAGGCGATGACTGAATCAGCATGACAACGCACCCCATCATAAAGCATCATCTGTGAAGCACTCCATTTCCATCTACGTGATTACACTGCTGTACACAATAAAGTGCCTGGCAGAGGGTTCAATGAACCACCTTCAAGCTGTCTCTCTACCGTTCCGCTCTCGAACGGCACGCGGGAAAAACGAACACTTAAATTTTTCGGTACGAGCCCTGATTTCTGATATTTTATCGTGATGATCATTTCTCCCTATGCAGGTGGGTGCCAACGGAATGTTTTCACAATCGGAGGAGAAAACCGGTGATTGAAATTTCATGAGAAGATACCGTGGCAACGAAAAACGCCTTTGTTTTAATGATTGCCTCTCCAATTCACGTATCATGTCTGTCATACTATCTCCCCTATTTCGCGATAATACAAAACGAGCTGCCCTTCTTTGCACTTCTTCGATGTCATCCGTCAGTCCCACCTGATGAGTATCCCACACCGCACAGCAATACTCCAGAATAGGACGGACAAGCGTGGTTTAAGCAGTCTCTTTAGTAGACCTGTTGCGCCTTCTAAGTGTTCTGCCAATGAATCGCAGTCTTTTGTTTTCTCCACCACAATATTATCTATATGATCGTTCCAATTTAGGTTATTTGTAATTGTGACCCCTAAGTATGTAGCTAAATTTACAGCCTTCAGATTTGTGTGTCTCATCGCCTAATCGAAATTTCGCTGATTTCTTTTAATACTCATGTGAATAACTTCACACTTTTCGTTATTCAGGGTCAATTGCCACTTTTCGCACCATACAGATATCTTGGCTAAATCTCTTTCAAGTCGTTTTGATCATCTGATGCCTTTACAAGACAGTAAGTGACAGCATCATCTACAAACAATCTAAGATGGCTACTCAGATTGTCTCCTATGTCGTTAATATAGGTCAGGAACAATAAAGGGCCTATAACACATCCTTGGGGAACGCCGGATATTACTTCTGTTTTACTCGATGACTTTCCGTTTATTACTACGAACTGTGACCTTTCTGACAGGAAATCACGAATCCAGTCGCACAACTGAGGCGATACTCCGTAGGCACGCAGTTTGGTTAGAAGACGCCTGTGAGGAACGGTGTCGAAAGCCTTCTGGAAATCTAAAAATATGGAATCAACTTGACATCCCCTGTCGATTGCACGTATTACTTCATGAGTATAAAGAGCTAGTTGTGTTTCAAAAGAACGATATTTTCTGAATCCGTGCTGACTTTGTGTCAATAAATCGTTTTCTTCGAGGTACTTCATAATGTTCGAATACAGTGTATGTTCCAAAACCCTACTACAAATCTACGTTAGTGATATAGGCCTGTAATTCAGCGGATTACTCCTACTTCTCTTTTGTTTTGTGGACAGTAACATTCCCGGAATAGAATAGAATCGACTGGCCTGCCCGGAGACCCGACCTGAACCCAATGAAGCACTTTTGTGATGAGCTAGAACATTGACTTCACTCCAGACCCCAGCGTCCTTCATCACAGCCTCCTCTGTTTTCGGCTCGTGAGCAACAGTGGGCTGCCATTCCTAGACATTTAATCACCTCATTGAAAGTGTCCTCAGAAGAGTTGAAGTAGTCAATGCCAAAGGTTGACACACACCATATTAATGACCACTAATAGGTGTCCAGAAACTTTTGCTCGGATATTGTATGTTTACAGCTTTATCTTGGTCTGTGTCCTCGTCACGGCAGGATCTTCAGAGGGGCTCATAAACTCCTTACATCCTGATATGAAATTTAATATACGGTTTTTCAGAAACACAATACTGAGAAAATGAAAAATGATCGTATGGCATTGATGGCCAGGAGCCCCCTCCTGGGCAAGTTCGGTCGCCGAGTTGCAAGTCTTTTCAATTGACGCCACATTGGACGAAGTGCGTGTCGACTATATCTTCTAAATGAATGAAAACGGAAACTTTGAGTAAATTTTCAGAGCCTGAGTCTACTATCATACAGCTTTGGTGAGTGACGTTTCTCACTATGAGGTGACCATTATTATTCTTTTGAGCCCTATTTGTTTCAGTCGGAGTGATATGCTCTCGTTCCCTGTTTTTTTATTGGAGCATGAGGTTTGGCGCTTACGACGGGGCAAAAAAAAATTTCTTTATGTATTTTACATTGTTGTTGACTGAAATTTTAAATTTTAAAGTGCTGTCATAGTTTGCACGTTAGGAAGTATAATCTTAAGTGAAATATTTAACGTCCGCAGCTCGTGGTCGTGCGGTAGCGTTCTCGCTTCCCGCGCCCGGGTTCCCGGGTTCGATTCCCGGCGGGGTCAGGGATTTTCTCTGCCTCGTGATGACTGGGTGTTGTGTGATGTCCTTAGGTTAGTTAGGTTTAACTATTTTTAAGTTCTAGGGGACTGATGACCATAGATGTTAAGTCCCATAATGCTCAGAGCCATTTTTGAAATATTTAAGACAGTAATTGAATTGTTAGAGCCAGAAACTGTGTGTGTGTTTCCAGGCAGCGTAAGTCAAGGTGCTCAAATTACCCGAACTCTAGTCGTCTAGTATTTGAGAATGAGAGCATTTAGCGACAAAATTTGCACATAACTGCAAACCAATAAGAAACATTTTCTTGCTGACACCCCAACAAAATAAAGAATGTAAAAAGTTTATGACTTCAAAATTTTCACTGATTTCACCTGGAAGCCGTTCGATAGGCAACCTGCAACTGGACTCGTGTGACCGTTTTAGCCCTTTAATTGGCACTTACATGGTCAATAATATCGACATTATTTTCCGAGTGCCCAGTAGTATTGAGAGCGCAGCAGTGAGATTGAGACAAAGGGCAATAATGCTGAGAATATCAAAAACTTTGCAAATACATTTTACTGCCCGGAAATGTTGTGGACCATATTTTCAATATTTTTGGCAGTCTCTCGCGTCCTACACAGACGAAAGACGTTAGGCTAGATTAGTTTTTATTGTTATTCTTGTCATTGTTGCTGCTGTTGTGGAGTGGAAAATGAATTTGAAACAAGATGAAGCTTTGTTATTGCAGTACGTCGAAATGTATAGATATTACCGGCTTCGTGGAATGTTAGCATAAACGAATACAAAAACAAAGTTTTAAGAATGATGAATCGTAGGCGTAAAAGTCGTTCCTCAGAAAATGTAGGGAACAACCACGAAAGATCATATTTTGAAAAAAATGTGATAAATGCAAAGTTATGAATAAACGTAGGTACAGATATTTATCTCTGTGTATACAGTACTTACCCGAATATAATCCTTTAGTGTGTGCACGTTGTAATGGGACATCCTCCTCTAGCATTACTTTTCCTCAACAGTAGTTGTCGATACCAGTATTATGTTTGGAATTTTGTACAGGCTAGTATTATTTCAGTAGCTTTTCTGAAAGCTTTCACATAATTTTATACAGAGTGTGTTATATTTCACGCTAAAATTTATGAAAATGAATTACTTTGTAAAATGATTTAGTCTCGATGCTACAATCGATAAGTACTACTTCTGAATGTGAAGTTAAATTATGGTTTAGAAACATTTGAAATTACGAACTATTGGCACACTTAAAATTTTTATTATTAACTACGCAATACTGTACTGGTTACTATATTTATTTCTGGATTCATTTATGAAATAAAATCGAAAGTAATAATGTAACAGAAGCTAGTAGGAATTCTCTTTTTAAGAACAACTGTAAGCCCTTTGGAATATGGTTATTTCCGCCGAATGTAAGAGTCGTAAACATGCCTCTGATGTGATCGGACATATTTTTACATTTTGTGCGAACGATGTAATTTCGCCTTTGTTAATGAGGAAAGTCAAAAGACTGTATGATATACTAAAATGTGAAAAAATATATTTACGTAAAAGCAAAAGTTCTTCAACAACAATCTTCAAATTTATTTAGATAAGTACAATCGTGAGGACCTAAAACGTGACATTTTCAGCTTAAAGAATCAGATCCCCTAGACAAGAAAAGCCGGAGCCAACTATACATGACGAGCTAAGTAAACTAGAAAATTTATTGCAATCCTCGCTCCCCTCAAATCTTCATAAAAGACTTTACTTATTGTGAACAACAGATGGAATTAGAAAGATGGGCGTGGGGGCATTACAACGTATTACTACATGACAGTTTCCGTATCTGTTTTTCATATACTGTAAGGTGAAACTGCAGTGGAAGAAACTTCAAATCTTCGAAAGAATTGCAAGTAGCAATGTATCGTAGCTTAATAGATAAGCGCTGACTAAGTGAAACTGCGTCTCTAACTGTATTATTTTGTTCTTTGAAGATGGGAATATCGACGTCCGCCGAAATTTATCTTGGGTGGTGGATGGAGGGGTGGGGGGAGGGGGGGTTAGAAAGTGCGCATGCATGGAGACGTCAACGTATAGGGAGAACAGTTTCCAGGAATGTATCAAATGTTGGACCATCAAACTTAGTTCGTTACTGATCTTAGTCGCTTCCTGAACCATTCTTGATCCACCTTCTCTCTCTGCTTGCAACAAAGTAGAGCAATTATCACAGCACCAGCGTCTTTATCCGAATCACACTATTATTGCACAATATTATTGAATAGTCTGGGGAGAGCGTCAGTAATACAGCAATCATTATTATCTAATGTATTGACTTTCTAGGAGCCGATTTAGTAATATTGTAAGTAGGCTGTTTAGGTTTTTATGTTGGTAACGCCACGTAGCACTCCGTATGAAAATTACTGACAGTGCTGTGTTTGTCTCTGGTGTTGTTACATTGTGTCTAACTTTTGAAGCTGTTGCTGCGTTTGTCTCTGATTTTGTTTGATTTGTTGCATTAATTGCAATAATAATATACTAGTGTCTGGAATCTGTTCCTCTATGCTTTTCGGCAGTGCATTTGCACTGGCAACATTCGCATTTTGAAAAGCAGAAGATGGGTCTTGACTTAATTGAGAAAAAGGTGGGGACACAAAACCTTAATCTACAGTATTTGCAAAATTTTGTCCTGTCATTTCGGAATCCTGAGGAGAGCTGTTGCCGACCGATCGATCGATAATGCTTCCCTGTTCACTAATTATTTCACTGTCTACTCCATTATTTGCCGCCCGCTCCATTTCCCTGTGTACAATTACCAAATTACTACTTTGAATGTCTGTTAATTCATTACACAGCGGTGCTGGTAAGCTACGCTCGTCGTCACTATCGTTTCTCAATTTACTTGGGAGCCTAGTGTTACGTTTTTCACACGCCATAAATATCACGTATTTCACACGATAACAAGAAAAGCACAATTTGAAGAGCAAGAACAAGAAAATGCATCAAAATACCACTGAAAATAATATCTAGTAATTGCAAGCGCAGCTGCGAATTACTTGGTGCAAATCTACATACATGCCACAACTGTTTTACTGTACAACAATGAAAGACTGCAACTACAAAGGAGATTCTCTCTACAATTACGCGCTAGCAATAAACAATAGCTTCACGAATTACACAAACTACAAGAAAAAATCAGAAGGTTCCAGTGAGGTATCCTCAGCTAAGGGTCGGCATATGAAACATCCCCTTAGATAAATTTATGAATTACTGTGCTGGTAAACCTCTTACGTTATTCGATTTTCAAACAGCTGAGCAAAACTGAACGTACTCACACATTTCTCTCTTTACTTATTCTGATCATCACTAAACTGACACACAATATTTTTAGCGCAACACAATCTGACTTTCAGTAATCCCTACAAAAGAATGGCCGTGAGTAACAATAACCTATACCTTTCATGAATCACTTACCTCACAAAAATCTTCGTTGCTCAAACTACTGCAATACAGCGTGCACCAATACTGCCAGCTGAATAAAAGATTCTAACTACAGAAGGCACTAACTACTGATAGGCACACTTAGCAAATGAAAGATTTTGACGGAGAACAAACAATGTATTTACCTTAATAGTGTTCAAAAGTCATAATATATATATATTATATATGACATCCAGTCTTACAAATTTCGTTTTTCTGACGGACACACGTCCAGATCGTCCGCTCTCAAAACTCTGCCATCTCTATCCTCACATCCACCACTGCTGAAGGCTTACCTCAAACTGCGCAACGCTACGCGCTGTTCACATCCAAGTGCCCAACACTACAATACCAAATATTCCAACAATGCCAACCAGCCTCAGACTGCACACAGCACAGTCAGTGATTTTCATACAGAGCGCTACGTGGCGTTACCAACATAAAAAGCTAAACAGCCTGCTTACAGTATGATTACCGAGCGAGGTGGCGCGGTGGTTCAAATGGCTCTGAGCACTATGGGACTTAACATCTATGGTCATCAGTCCCCTAGAACTTACAACTACTTAAACCTAACTAACCTAAGGACAACACACAACACCCAGTCATCACGAGGCAGAGAAAATCCTTGACCCCGCCGGGAATCGAACCCGGGAACCCGGGAACCCGGGCTCGGGAAGCGAGAACGCTACCGCACGACCACGACCTGCGGACAGTGGCGCGGTGGGGCGTCCCATTGTTCATGGGACTAGAAACCCTAACTATACTTCGCTGTTGAATGAGTTAATAGTAAGCTCACAAAATACCAGCTACATGTTAATGACTTACCGCCACTGTCTATCATGCGTCAGAGTAGTTTCATTCTCGTGTAGTGACGGTTTCATCTGACTGTCTGCCTGGAGACGACGGCATTTTTGTTTGTGCCGAGACCATTGGGAATCCGAGAATTCATAGAGATAGCAGCATCGTTGACGCATTTGAACGAAGAGACATAAGTGACCAGATGAGGTGAAGAATTCTCGTAGGGGACCTAGGCACGACTAAAATAGCTTATCTGAACGTTGCATGTATCTGCGCTGCGTCTGATAGGCTTCCTTCAGCTGCGTTCTGTGGAATACAGTTGCAGGCAGAGTCCACAGTGAGATTGCGTTCTAAGAAACTCGCAAAGTTAGAACTGCGAATGCGGCAATTTTCAGAGCCGGATGCACGCCGGCATGACACGGTGTAAGTGGCCGCGCGCTATCGGAGCTTTTATCTGCCCCGGATTACAGCGCAGCTGGCAGGTAGCACATCCCACTCTCGGCTGGTCCGAGGTCCTCGCGACGTACCCCACTCCCCTGAGATATCTCAGAAGACGCGGAACACCGGGGTTCCACTGTTTGTAATGTGCGTGTGCGGACGCGTTTAGCGCTCTCCAGAGGCCGTTAACGACCCCCGGGTGAGAGCAGCAAATTGGACGTTCACTTTTACTGCTCTTTATCGCTGCCGTAATTTACGCTGTCAGCGGAGGTAACGAAACTGAAGAAGTAATAAACTTTAATTCGTAGCCACTTTTTGTCTGCAACGACATTTTTATTTTTATCTAGCACTAGCCACTAATATTACCTCCGCTTGTTCATTTTGAGACTTGACAGAATTTTCTTATTTTGTGGTTCGAACGAGGGAAAGAAAGTCAGTCTCCATCGTGGTCTATATTTGCATACGAGGAAACTTAAAACAACAACTTACACATTATTGCGGCAGGCCAAGTAACTTTTAATTACCGCTGCACTGCAATTCAAAGTGACAGAGAAACAAACTCTATTTTTCAGCGTTGTCACCAGGTCTTTGTAGACAATGGCCGGAGCGTCCTACTAATCTTGCATTTCCTCGACAACAGAAATCCACTCCTTGGTCACAGAAGATCCAAGAACCGTTACGTCAACATCTTCGTCGTTGGAAAATCTCTTTCGCCAGAAGTCCTCTCAGCTCGCCGAAAAGATTAATATCCAGAATGAGATTTTCGCTCTGCATCGGAGTGTGCGCTGATATGAAACTTCCTGCCAGATTAAAACTGTGTGCCGCGAAAGACAAAGGTCCCGAGTTCGAGTCTCGGTTTGGCACACAGTTTTAATCTGCCAGGAAGTTTGATATCAGCGCACACTCCGCTGCAGAGTGAAAATCTCATTCTGGAAACATCCCCTAGGCTGTGGCTAAGCCATGTCTCCGCAATATCCTTTCTTTCAGGAGAGCTAGTTCTGCAAGGTTCGCAGAAGAGCTTCTGTGAAGTTTGGAAGGTAGGAGACGAGGTACTGGCAGAAGTAAGGTTGTGAGGACGGGGCGTGAGTCCTGCTTGGGTAGCTCAGTTGGTAGAGCATTTGCCCGCGAAAGGCAAAGGTCCCGAGTTAGTGTCTCGGTCCGGCACACAGTTTTAATCTGCCAGGAAGTTTCATATCAGCGCACACTCCGCTGCAGAGTGAAAATCTCATTCCGGAAATATCCCCTAGGCTGTGGCTAAGCCATGTCTCCGCAATATCCTTTCTTTCAGGAGAGCTAGTTTGCAAGGTTCGCAGAAGAGCTTCTGGGAAGTTTGGAAGGTAGGAGACGAGGTACTGGCAGAAGTAAGGTTGTGAGGACGGGGCGTGAGTCCTGCTTGGGTAGCTCAGTTGGTAGAGCATTTGCCCGCGAAAGGCAAAGGTCCCGAGTTAGTGTCTCGGTCCGGCACACAGTTTTAATCTGCCAGGAAGTTTCAGATTAATATCGCTTGGTGCAGGATCTGGAATGTTTCGCGGATGGTTCCAAACCTTCCATCGAAAACGTTGAAACAAAAAGCGTATGTTGCGCTCGTTGATTGTGATTTTGCATTCACATGCAGGAGAACAGCTCGTTTGCTTTCCCACGCCTCTTGTTCTTTGTGACCGTAAACCTCGCGCCTGTATGTCTGGGTGAGAGTGGTCGCATAAACCAACGTGACCACAATATCCGATACTGTAGAAGATCTCGGCAGATGGAGTGAGCACTGCCTGTTGAGGTGCACATCTGCTGACGGGGGGACCGTCCGAACTTGCCCCTCACCGATTTGGCTCACATTGATACTGTATTGTAGGGTACGACTAGGCCTTTCACGTATGTAAACAGAAAGATACAGTTCTGAACCGTTTTCGAGAAAATCTTTCATTTATAAATTTCTACGTTACATTCCCAATTGCCAAGTGCCCTTCGACCATTCGATTCATGTGTATGTTCATATTGTATACTGTAGACTCAGCAGCCGGCCCGCGTGGCCGAGCGGTTCTAGGCGCTACAGTCAGGAACCGCGCGACCGCTACGGTCGCAGGTTCGAATCCTGCCTCGGGCATGGGTGTGTGTGATGTACTTAGGTTAGTTAGGTTTAAGTAGTTCTAAGTTCTAGGGGACTGATGACTCAGAAGTTAACTCCCATAGTGCTCAGAGCCACTTGAAGTTTTTGTAGACTCAGCAGTATTTGGCTTGTAATGCGGCTACTACGTATCCCGGCCCCTAGACAACGAAACCAGCCAAAATTTTTAATATTTCAACAGTGAGTCTGAGGGTGCGTAGTTGAGGGCCACCACATCATTTCATTCGTTATTTGAAAATCTGCAATGTGCGTGATTTTTTCCAGTGTGTATATCGTAAAAGAAGCTTGTTTGCATTCACAAACGGTTCTTGGTCATGACACAATTTAGTGGTGTTGCAGGCATATCTGCTGAAGGCGGATCGAAGCTGGACTGCTAGAATTGCTGTAGTCTCATCCGAAATGTTCTGCTGCAGTTCTTGAAGACTATGAGGGTTGTTGCGATACATATTACACTTGAGGGCTCCCCACACAAAGTAATCGCACGCCGACAAGTCTGGTGACCTGGGTGGCCAGCTAGGGCCACGACCAGACTGACCTCTGCCAACAACTCTGTAAGACGTGAAGATTGTGTAAATGTGCTCTAAGGTTCGGCCGCCTGTATGTACAGTTGCTCCATCCTGTTGGAGGTAACTGTACTTTTTCTCCTCCTCCGTTAATGCTTCCAATCGTATCCACCCGTCCATGCCACATTTTTTAGACCCATCCTGTAGTTGAAGTCCTAGACGTGCTCTACACTACCTCACAATAAGAATAAAATCAATGTAGGGAAGTTCGTCCGGTTCACTAGCGAGAAATCTCCGCAGTACTGACTCTGCTATAGTTACGAATCAGTTCCTTGATTGCACTGACATTGTCGTCTGTGGTCGATGTTGATGGTCTCCTTACCCGATCAGCATCACCTCGTCTATGGGGCCTTGGTCAAATTGTTGGCACCGTTTCATTACGGTTGGATGCGATGTCGAATTTGGTCCATATGCTGTTAGAATTTCATTTTGAATCTGTGTGCAGTTTAGACGTTTTGCCTACAAGGCTCGTGACGTCCAACGTACTTCAACCATGAAGTATGTTTCCAATTGCCGCTGTGTTTCACACCCACAGTGTGACGCACCTGTTATCCGTACCGCAGCGGAACTGTGTCTGCAGAGAAACCGGAACGTGTACTCTCTCGTGATAATGCGCCAATCTTGTTGCGCAATGGTCGTAGCGTGGTAAGAGATGTCCAGCTTACCTTCTGCGGTCTCCAGGTACACTGATCAGCCAGAACATTATAACCAACGACCTACTATCGATATAAATCCGTCCAGGCGATAGCAGCGTCACATGGCGAGGAATGACTGGTAGTCAGATACACGCACGGTGCATGTAGTAGCAGTGAGCGTGTTGTTCGTATGTAGAATGGGGAAATCGCGCGATGTATCTGAGTTGGATCGAAGGCAGTTGTGATGGCCCGGTGGCTCGGCTCGAGCATTTCGGAAACTGCAAGACTTGTCGGGTGTTCGAGGGGTACTGCGGTGAGTGTCTTCAACACGTGGTGAAGCCGAGGTGAAATCACGTCCAGGCATCGTCGGTTTCAGCAGCCACCCGTCTTTACAGATATTGGAGGTCGTAGGTTGGGCAGACCGGTAAGACAGGACGGGGGGGGCGCGAACTGTGGCGAAACTAATATCAGACTTTAATTCTGGAAAGGATACAGGCGTTTCTGAACACAGACAACACCGAACACTCTTAACGATGGGCCTCCAAAGCCGGCTACCCAATCATGTGCCCGTGTTAACACCACGCTATCGGCAACTACGGCTGAAATGGGCAGATGACCGTCGGCAGTGTTGGAGCAGTGGCAAAGCGTTGCATGGTGTGATTAACCCTGATGTCTTCTCATCATGCCAATGGGAAGGCCGGCCGCGGTGGCCATGAGGTTCTAGGCGCTCAGTCCGGAACCGCGCGACTGCTACAGTTGCAGGTTCGAATCCTGCCTCGGACATGGATGTGTGTGATGTCCTTAGGTTAGTTAGGTTTAAGTAGTTCTAAGTTCTAGGGGACTGATGACCACCGATGTTAAGTCCCATAGTGCTCAGAGCCAATGGGAAGGCGCGAATCCGTTGTCTCCTTGACACCTCTACTGCGAGACGGAGACAAGCTGTCGGCGGTTCCAATATGCTCTGGGGAACGTTCAAGTGGGAATCCGCGAGTCCACTGGAGCTCGTGGAAGGCACAGTGACGGACAAGGAGTGTCGTTGCAGACCACATACACACCTTCATGGCTATCATGTCGCAAGGTCATGAGTGTGATGGAGTGGTTCGAGGATCACAGTGGCGAGTTCCAGTTGATGTAGTGGCCACACAACTCGCCAGATCTGAACCCGATCGAACACATCTGGGATGAGATTGAACGTGGCATCAGAGTTCAAGGTCCCCTCCCCGGAATTTACGGGAAATAGGTGACTTGGTGGTGCAGATGTGGTGCCAACTCCCTCTAGCGATCTACCAATGCCTCTTTACTTCCATACGACGACGCGTTGCCGCTGTTATCCGTCGGCTATAAAGTAGGTGGTCATAATGTACTGGCTGATCACTGAATATTCTCCGTGACGGGCTTACAATGCTCGGTGAAATATATTTCGTACAGATATTGGTGATTTTCTGCCCTGTCACATTCCATTATTGGTCGTGGCTGTACACGCGCCCTAATCCTCGTTATCTCATTCGCATGATCATTGCAGGAGATAAACGATGGTGGTAGCAGACTGGTCGCACAGTCTTCGTCGAATGTACATTCTCTGACAGTTTTTGGCGAGAACTGCGTCCCCCCTTTCTACCAAAGATTCAAATTTAAGCTCCACGAGCATCTCCGTAACACTTATATTTAGTTTACAACGCTCTTTGGCTATACTAGTGGCGCATCTCTGAAGTCGTTCGATATCTAAGAGGTGTTACAGAATGATCTTCAGAGCTCTGGTAACGTATAGTCTACATCTACATAAATACTCCGCAAGCCACGTGGCGGAGAGTACTTCTCATACCACTAACTGATCCCCTCCTAGCCTGTTCCATTCGCGAATGGCGCGTGGAAAGAACGGTTGTCGGTAAATCACAATATTAGCTCTGATTTCTCTAATTTTCTCTTCGAGATTATTTTGCGAGACGTGAGTGGCGGAATTAAGACGTTGTCCAGCTCTAGGGACGTTCTCTCTCGAAATTTCAATAGTAAATCTCTCTGGGATGGACAACACCTATCTTGTAAGGTCTGCTACTGGAGTTCGTTGAGCATCTTGTAGCGCTCTGGCGCCGACTAAACGCTTCCATGACGATCCGTACCGCTCTCCGTTTTCTCTTCCTTGTCTGTTTCATCTGTCCTAATGGCCCCAGACTGATGGACAATACTCAGGAATCGGTTGAAAAGGGGCCTTGTAAGCCACTTCTTTAGTGGATGAACTACACTTCCTTATGATTCTCCCTGCTACGCTATCAGCTCGTCTGATAATTGGTTGAATGGAACTGCGACCATTTCATGGGCCGGATCTGCAACAGCCAACTCTACTACCTTGGGTGGATAGTGAAGAGATTAAATAAATAAATAATAGGAAACAAAAAGGTCGCTCCAAATTGATACTCTTAGATATTTTACGGTGGTTACTGTTTCCAGCAGTTTGTCATCGATAGTGAGTTGTTTAACAGGGCATTTCTTTTCCTATGTATGCGCAGTATGTTACAATAATTTATATTCAGGGGCATCTGTCAGTCCGTACACAGTTCATCATTCCACTGCAGGTCCTTCTGCAAATCTTTACTGTCTTCTTGACCTGATACCTTCTTACGGACAACCGCAACATCGGCGAACATCTTTAAGGAGCTTCCGAAGCATTCCACTAGACCATTTATTTATTTATATATATTGTAATCAATAACGGTCCTATCACGCTTCCTTGTCGTACATCCGAAATAAAAACACACACACACACACACACACACACACACACACACACACACACACACACACGGTGGTCCATTAATCGTGACCCGGTCAAATATCTCACGAAATAAGCGTCAAACGAAAAAAACTACAAAGAACGAAACTTGCCTAGCTTGAAGGGGGAAACCAGATGGCGCGCTATGGTTGGCCCGCAAGGTGGCGCTGCCATAGGTCAAACGGATATCAACTGCGTTTTTTAAAAATAGGAACCCCCATTTTTTATTACATATTCGTGTAGTACGTAAAGAAATCTGAATGTTTTAGTTAGACCACTTTTTTCGCTTCGTGATACATGGCGCAGTAATAGTCACAAACATATGCCTCACAATTTTAGACGAACAGTTGGTAACAGGTAGGCTTTTTAAAATTAAAATACAGAACGTAGGTACCTTTGAACATTTTATTTCGGTTGTTCCAATGTGTTACATGTACCATGTACCTTTATGAACTTACCATTTCTGAGAACGCATGCTGTTACAGCGTGATCACCTGTAAATACCACATTAATGCAATAAGTGCTCAAAATGATGTCCGTCAACATCAGTGCATTTGGCAGTACGTGTAACGACATTCCTCTCAACAGCGAGTAGTTCGCCTTCCGTAATGTTCGAACATGCATTGACAATGCGCTGACGCATTTTGTCAGGCGTTGTCGGTGGATCACGATAGCAAATATCCTTCAACTTTCCCCACAGAAAGAAATCCGAAGACGTCAGATCCGGTGAACGTGCGGGCCATGGTACGGTGCTTCGACGACCAATCCACCTGTAGTGAAATATGCCATTCAATACCGCGTCAACCGCACGAGAGCTATGTGCCGGACATCCATCATGTTGGAAGTACATCGTCATTCTGGCATGCAGTGAAACATCTTGTAGTAACATCGGTAGAACATTACGTAGGAAATCGGCATACATTGCACCATTTACATTGCCATCGATAAAATGGGGGCCAGTTATCCCTCCTCCCATAATGCCGCACCATACATTAACCCGCCAAGTTCGCTGATGTTCCACTTGTCGCAGCCATCGTGGATTTTCCGTTGCCCAGTAGTGCATATTATGCCGGTTTACGTTACCGCTGTTGGTGAATGACGCTTCGTCTCTAAATAGAAAATTGTCATCGTCCCGTAATCTCTCTTGTGTCCAGTAACAGAACTGTACACGACGTTCAGAGTCGTCGCCATGCAATTCCTGGTGCGTAGAAATATGGTACGGGTGCAATCGATGTTGATGTAGCATTCTCAACCGCGACGTTTTTGAGATTCCCGATTCTCGCGTACTTGGCTACTGATGTACGGATTAGCCGCGACAGCAGCTGAAACACCTACTTGAACATCATTATTTGTTGCAGGTCGTGGTTGACGTTTCACATGTGGCTGAACACTTCCAGTTTGCTTAAATAGCGTAACTATCCGGCGAACGGCCCGGACACTTGGATGATGTTGTCCAGGATACCGAGCAGCATACATAGCACACGCCCGTTGGGCTATTTTGATCACAATAGCCATACATCAACGCGATATCGACCTTTTCCGCAATTGGTAAACGGTCCATTTTAACACGGGTAATGTATCACGAAGCAAATACCGTTTACACTGGCGGAATGTTACGTGATACCACGTACTTACACGTTTGTGACTATTACAGCGCCATCTATCACAAAGCGAAAAAAGTGGTCCAACTAAAACATTCGTATTTCTTTACGTACTACACGAATATGTAATAAAAATGGGGGCTCCTATTTTTAAAAAAAACGCAGTTGATATCCGATTGACCTATGGCAGCGCCATCTAGCGGGCCAACCATAGCGCCATCTGGTTTCCCCCTTCAGGCTAGGCGAGTTTCGTTCTTAGTAGTTTTTTCATTTGACGCTTATTTCGTGAAATATTTGGCCCGGTCACTATCAATGGACCACCCTGTATATAGTTAGTTCTAGTGGCCGATTAACGGAGTTCACTGTGTACGTCATCTGTGGCTGTCAGTATAGCTCAGAGATATTCTATTTCCTCCCTTTTCCAGCTTAGTATGTTCTCATTAACGTGTGCAGTTGCTGTTCTCATGCTAGCTAGCAGTTACGATGATAATTTCGTCGTACGTAGGTTGCTGACAACAGAATATTTTCACCTTCAGAGGAGAAAGTTGGGGGCTGAAATTTAGTGAAAAGGTCTCCCCGTAACGAAAATCGCCACTGTTTTAATGACTGGCACCCCAACTCGCTTATCACAACCGTGACATTCTCTTCCCCACTTCTCTGTAATACAGAATGAGCGGCCCCTGTTCGGACATTTTCGATGCCCTCTGTCAATTCTGTCTCGTAAGGATCGTATACCGCCCAGAAATAGTCCAGCAGAGGACTGTTAAGCGTAGTATATGCAGTCTCTTTAGTAGATTTTTGTGTATTTTCCAAGTGTTCTGCCGATAAATCGCAATTCTTGCTTTGGATTCTCCACAATATTTTCTATCTAAACAGTCCAATTAAGTTGTTCTTAACTGTAATTCGCACGTATTTAGTTAAAGTACCAACCCTCAGATGTGAATGATTTAACGTGGAACCGAAATTTAATGGAGTTCTTTTAGTGCTCATGTGGATAACCTCACCTTTCTTCTTACGTAGGGTCAACTGCCACTTTCCGCGCCGTACATAGAACCTGTCTAAATCTTTTTGCAATATTGGTTTTCATTTTGTGGTAACTTTAGTGCACGATAAATGACAGCATCATCTGCATACAATGTAAGAGGTTGCTCAGATCGTCTCCCGAATCGTTTATGCAGATCAGGAACGGCAGAGGGCCCGTAACACTTCCTTAGTGGCCGCAGATATCACTTCTGTGTTACTCAATGACATCCCTCAGTTACTGCGAACTGTAACCTTTCTAATAGGAAATCACGAATCCAGTTGCAGAACTGAGACGATAATCCATAGGCATGTAATTTGATTAAAAGTGTCTTGCGAGGAGCGGTGACAAAAACATTGTGGGAATCTTAAGAGTAGTACATGTTAATGCAGATATAACATGTTATCGTTCAATGTCGAAAGCACACAACAGGTGCAATTTGATACGGACAGCTCATACTACTGTGTTTGGGATGTTCGATTTACATTCTAAGCAAATTTTCAGGCGGTTGCGGGCGTTCAGATTGACGCACTTCACTTGTTACAAGAAAGTGACAAATTATCATTCATTCTCTGTAGAATGAGACAGATGGTGGCGCTAAGCTTGTTTCCAGTGTAGTTTCGGGTCGGGGATTTTCTGCGCTCGGGGACTACGTTTGTGTTGTCCCCATCATTTCATCTTAATTCGTGAAACAGGCGAGACTGGACTGTGTAAAGATTGGGAATTTGTAAGGCGGAGTTATTGAATTCTGAATACAAGGTCGCTGATTTCTATGCGACTGCCTCCGTGCTCCCGGCATGTACGTTTCTTGTATTTTCACGAAAAAATGGAAAAAAAACCTCCGACACAAAAAAGGGGTGTAATTAAAATCTAGGTGGACAGGGTATACAAAATTTGTGAACTGACTTAATTAAAAGATGAGCTTTGACATGGACGGTAGACATTGAAGAAGAATGGGTACTGGAACAAGGAGGCAGATCGAGCTCTTCGCCCTAGGGAGAGAATCAGGATCGACGAGGAAAAGATGGCCGCTCAAAGGGTAAGTTTTCCTTCCGTTCATCAGTACAATTACAGATTGCATACGGGAAGTGTTGAGCAAGTATGGTGTGGAACCTATCTTCAGACCCACCAGGAAGGTAAAAGAATGCTTAAGATCTGCATCCTCTGGCTATAGCGGATTTATATAAAATTCCTTGTAGTTCTGGACTGGTTTATGTTGGTACCACAAAAACAAAGTGTTAACACCCGTGTAGTGGAACACAAGTGGAATTGCAGCCTGGGACTTACGGATAAATCGGCCGTAGTGCAACATCTATACCAAGCGGGTGATCCTGAAATAAAATTCACTGAGACGAGTGTCATAGGGAAAACGTGGCATTATCATGCACGTATGTATAGAGGGGCGTCCGCCTGTGTAGCTGAGACGGCAGGACTAAATCCTCATGAAGAAATTAGACAAAAATTTTTTTATTTTTTAATCAGCTTATGTGATAAGGAGAGAAGTTTTATGATCTACAAAAGTTTTAACGTCAAGGGGATACAATATTTTAGGTTTTCCTTATGAAGATGAGCGACTTCACGTTCAGTTTATATTAATATACTTCTCTTTCCATTAAAGTCCGCCCGCTTAGCTGGATGGTAGCGTGCTTGCCTCCCATGCAGCGGGCCCGGGTTCGATTCCCGGCCGGGATGGAGATTTTCTCCGCTCGTGGACTGAGTGTTGTGTCGCCTCATCATCATTTCATCCTCGTCACCGACGCGCAAGTCGCCCAATGTGGCGTCACTTGAAATAAGACTTGCTCCTTATGGGGCCTCCCGGCCATCAGTGCAACACGATAATTTCAGTTTCGTCTCGTAGCCGACGTCACATGATGGACCGTGGCGCCCTCTGCACTGCCCATATATTCGGCGCTCGCTAGAGTTTTGGTTGCAGTTCGCCGCTGTACCTCTGAAGATGTCTGTCCTAGTCGGGGAGGAATAGAGAGCCTGTATAGGGAGAGAGTGGCCAACCGGAGGATGCGGCGGCCATTTTTCTGCCAAACTGGGGGGGCGGGACTATTGAATGGCCAGTAGTGGAGTACACACTCAGCGAAACAAAAGCACAAGACAATATGGCGAAATCATTCGTGAAATGCCTTTCTTTACAGCTATAATATACTCATAGTAGCCTACTACGTACAGCACAGGAAAATTCGACACACTGGCTGTAAAAATTATTCGTTACTTGCATTTATCTCCTTTAAAGTTCGTTTACTAGACATACTGCAATAGAAGTAACGTAAATAAAAAATATAGCGTATAGCATTTGTTTTGTATCGGAAGTGCATAACGCTAAAGATTTAACGTACCTGTATTACGTCAGATGAATGAAAGTCGTAAGCAGTTGTTTACTTGTGACATGCAAAAAATGTGAGACGTATTAGTACTTCTTGTGACGTCTTCAAACATTTTGCATGTCACTGAATACCTCTCGTAGATAACAAACGCAAAAGATTACAAAAATCAGGTAATGTTTAATGTAGGCTACTGTAATAACGACCAAATATAACAAGAAAACTACCGTATCCCTTCTACCCCACAGTAAGTAGGCCTATTAAAAACTGTCTTCAAGAGTACCTATAATTATTTACTACGAATAATGTTTCAGCAACCACGACAATTGCGGAAAGCGTGCTTACAACTTGCCTGCGTCAACAGTCGGGCAATAATACTGAAATCAAAATAATGCATAGTGTTCTGATTCGGAACTAAATAAAGTTTGACGCTATAAAGTCGAATGAGCATGGTACAACAATCACAGGAACTTTCCGTTTCCAGCAAGGACTGTCAGATATTGGCTTCAGGAGAGTTTGTGATGCTACCAGTATGCACGCAAACGTTAATTACGTACTAAAAACGATATACATCTTAATCGAACATGCATGCACAACGCATAACAAGTCTCTCAATAATTCAAATACCTTGTAATCGTTTCCAAAAGTCCTCTGAACTTGAGCTCAACTCAAAAGCACGGCGCCGGCCGCGGTAGTCTCGTGGTTCTAGGCGCGCAGTCCGGAACCGCGCGACTGCTACGGTCGCAGGTTCGAATCCTGCCTCGGGCATGGATGTGTGTGATGTCCTTAGGTTAGTTAGGTTTAAGTAGTTCTAAGTTCTAGGAGACTGATGACCTCAGATGTTAAGTCCCATAGTGCTCAGAGCCATTTTTAAAAAGCACGGCGACAATAGGAAGCGCGAGGGACGTTTGGCAGAAAAATGGCGCCAAAGCTAATCAACCAATCCCGGGCAACTTCACCTATGGCCACTCTCTCTGTATACAGGCTCTCTAGGGAGGAAACGTCAGGAGAAAGCTTTATACATCGACCACGGTTCATTAGCCCGTAAGTTTTAAGTGACGTCAGTGCCACCCGTGAAAGCTTACATTGTTTGAGGAAGAAAACCTTATTAATTTGCTCTACACGGCAGGTTACAAACTGCACACTAGCCATCAGTGAAGAAGTTGTCGTAGGTTAGCCGTCACGCCCCCGGGCTTCATAATAAGCAGTTTCCGCGCAGTTTAAGCGTCAACGCGGCAGGGTCGCGTGACGCTGGCGGTACGTGCACGCCGGCAGCCTACGTGCAGCGGGGGCGTTCGATAGGCGCTGCACGCAGAGCGCGCCGGTGCACGTCGCGGCGCGAGGAGCGAGGTGGCAAGTGCAGCAGATGCGATCGCGCACCACCAGCTGCTTATCGATGAGTGCCGCGCGCGCTGCAGCGGCTGTCTGTCTGTCCGCCTCGTGATGGATCACCGCGACACGGCCGCGACTGAAAGCGGCCGCTCCCACAGGCGAGGGCGTCGTAGGTGCCTGCTAAACGTCGTACACGAGGCGCTGTCCACGTACGTGCCGACTGAGGTATTCGTAATGGTACCACTTAGAGTCGCGAGGCAAGGCAGTTACGCAACACTCCTGTTTACACCAAAGGCTGTCCATCGCAAAAGCTTCCACAGCAGAATCGAAATAGCTTCGGTGTGTCCGCTTTTCCTTTGTTTGTCGTACTGTAGCCTCGTCCCTCATCAAAACTGCAGCCGTGTGGGAATCAAGGAGTGATAATTAGTCGAAATAATGAACATTTCGGTGTTAAGTTTTAACTCAGTCCTCCTAGAACAAGAATATCTATGGGTTTCGTATGTTTGGTGTATTACAAATGTAATGTATTGCGAATACATAGAAAGAAGGATCCTTTATTGTATGATTATATGATAGCGGAACAAACACTGGTAGCAGTTACTTCTGTAAAATATCTGGGAGTATGCGTACGGAACGATTTGAAGTGGAATGATCATATAAAACTAATTGTTGGTAAGGCGGGTACCAGGTTGAGATTCATTGGGAGAGTGCTTAGAAAATGTAGTCCATCAACAAAGGAGGTGGCTTACAAAACACTCGTTCGACCTATACTTGAGTATTGCTCATCAGTGTGGGATCCGTACCAGGTCGGGTTGACGGAGGAGATAGAGAAGATCCAAAGAAGAGCGGCGCGTTTCGTCACTGGGTTATTTGGTAACCGTGATAGCGTTACGGAGATGTTTAATAAACTCAAGTGGCAGACTCTGCAAGAGAGGCGCTCTGCATCGCGGTGTAGCTTGCTCGCCAGGTTTCGAGAGGGTGCGTTTCTGGATGAGGTATCGAATATATTGCTTCCCCCTACTTATACTTCCCGAGGAGATCACGAATGTAAAATTAGAGAGATTAGAGCGCGCACGGAGGCTTTCAGACAGTCGTTCTTCCCGCGAACCATACGCGACTGGAACAGGAAAGGGAGGTAATGACAGTGGCACGTAAAGTGCCCTCCGCCACACACCGTTGGGTGGCTTGCGGAGTATCAATGTAGATGTAGATGTAGATTAATATGACGTGTCCGCTTTTTTCTGTTCTCATACCTTCATCAGAACGTTTTACTTATAAGTCAATAGCATTGTTATTGCAGTAGAAATCAGGATGGCCGGACGTGGGTTTGAACAGCCGTCCTCCCGAATGGGTGGTGGTGGTGGTGGTGGTGGTGGTGGTGGTGGTGGTGGTGGTGTTATAATAGTATGATAATGATTAAAAATGACTATATAGTATTTCAGAAACTTCAGTCTTTAACTGACGTTGTATTAATGATTTGCTGACGATTTACTAAAAGAAATGGGCAGCAGTAGCTCAGGAGGTATAAAATCTGGAGAATAAGTTGTCTCTTCATGGGAAAACAGAGAAATAGTGCGTTTAGTTTAGCGCATGAGAGGCAAGAAAGAAAACGAAAGTACATATGAAGAAAGGGAGGAGAGTGTTGACGTTATGATGGAAATAAACTATCGCTATTGGGCAGAGGGAAGACAGCTACACTGTCCAATCACATTAACGTGACTACTTTTCAAGAAACTGAATAAATCACCTTCTGCAGCGCGGACCGCTACGAGACGCGCAGGTAGAGAGTGAATGAGGTTCTGGAAGGTATCAATACGGATGTGGAGCCAAGCCGACCCGAGTGCTGTGACCGGCTGCGTTACGTTTCTCGCTTGAGGTTACACGGCGCGAACAGCCTAGTCGAGGTGGTCCCACAGATTCTCGATTGCGTTTTAATCCGTAGGTTATGGTGGCCAGGAGAGGACGGTTAAATTCATCCTGGTTCTCTTCGAACCACGCACGTACCCTGCGAGCTGTGCCACACGTAGCATTCCCCTACTGGTAGATGCCGTCGTGCTGAGGGAAAATAAACTGCATGTAGCAATAGATACAGTCCCCAAGGATGGAAGCGTCCATTTGTTGATCCATTGTGCCTTTCAGAATGGCGAGATCGCCCAGCGAATGACAAGAAAACATTCCCCAGACCGTAAGGCTCCCTCCTTGTTCGCTTTCAGACGTTTCAGCCGTACGCGTCAGCGGCCTTCTGTACGCTGGAGCATAAAATGTTCATCTGAAGAGGCCACCTGTTGCCATTCAATGGACGTCCAGATGCGGTGCTGGTGAGCAAATTGCAGCCTACGTTGCCGACGAACAGCAGTCAACATGAGTGCATGAACCAGGCGCCTACTGCGAAGGACCATACGCAATAACGTTCCTTGGGGAGACACTGTTGGTAGTTCCTTGATGCATCTGGGCGGTCACTTGACAACAGTTGCACGTCTACTCCCTCGTACACATTTCCGCTGCTGTCATTCATTCTTTTCATCTATGGCCCGTATTGCACCACAGTTGGCTAAAATGGTTCAAATGGCTCTGAGCACTATGGGACTTAACTGCTGTGGTCATCAGTCCCCTAGAACTTAAAACTACTTAAACCCAACTAACGTAAGGACATCACACACATCCATGCCCGAGGCAGGATTCGAACCTGCGACCGTAGCGATCTCGCGGTTCCAGACTGTAGCGCCTATAACCGCTCGGCCACACCGGACGGCCACCACAGTTGCCTCAACGCCAGTTTTGGATAGCGTCATTTTGCCGCGCACGGCATACTTTTACTACGACGGCACGCGAACAGTTTACAAACTTAACATTTACGGAAACGCTTCCACCTTAGCCCGAAAGCCAGTTATCGTGGCCCTTTCGGACGTCAGATAAACCGCTTCGTTTCCGCATTACGGCAACGACTGCACAGTTTTTGCGTCTTCCCACACGCTTTGTAGAGGTACCCTCCACTGCTAGTGCTGCTACTCACCGACTGTGAGTGGTTATTGCACATGGTCGTTGAACATAAGCGGTGATCAGATTAATGTCACTGCATTCTGTGTATATGCGGAGGAAGAAGCTACGAAGGTAACTGGGAAGCTGTAATCTGGTCTTGGCTACGATTTGGGTAAGACGCAGCTTACTGTGTAGTTTGTTCTAAAATCGTAGGGGTGCAATGGAGAAAGATATAGTGTTGTGCATAAACTCAGCCAAGACGCTAGACGTATCAGATCTTGTGTTACAAAAATGAAGTGATGATGGATGTGCAAGGAGAGGTACTGAGGACACAAGTATTTAAGAAAGCGATGAAGAAACAGAGCCTGTTACAATCACTGGACCTATCTGACTGAGGACACAAGTATTTAAGAAAGCGATGAAGAAACAGAGCCTGTTACAATCACTGGACCTATCTGATAGCATTCAACCTAAATGACCATGGGAAGGACTGCAGTCATCCTTGCGTAAGCACTAACAGCTACAGCGCAGCGTATTCATTTTTCACTATTTTCATCGTGTTGAGCTACATCATAGAAATAAAGGAACAGTTGCACTAAACACGGGCTACTTTTTGCTGTCGCTGTCTGAAGTTGCAACATTCTAATTTCACACAGCTTAAACCTAAAAGCACTTAAAAAAAATTGTGCAGGAGAAATATGCACAAGTTTTGGAACAGGTTTTTGCGATACATTGAAACGTCTCTGTGAAGTCGTTTCATAAGACGCTTGTCGAACTCTCTACAACTCATTCACTTTACTACCTCATTTTAGCTCAACTCATGAACTGTTCGAGAAAGACTGAGCACTCAAATAAGGCCTATTTAATAATATATGTGTGTTTTAATGTGGGTTTTCGGTTTTGTTTTGTGGGAAACGCTGAGTTGGTCACCGTCCGCTGGGAGCAGACGATGTTGCTTCTCGTTCGAAGGAGAGCACAGGATGACCAACTTAGGTTTTCAATACCTGAACAGAGAGGTTTACCCATCTTAGTCGAAGGCTGTGTAGAAGGCTGTTTCTGTGTATGAGGTTGCTGACGGAGGGCTACTCCTCTGGTAGCTTCCGCTGCACGGGGAACTAGATATCCTCGAAAAAGAAAGGGGGCACTCTTTGGTAAACGTTTGGTGATTACGGATTGTAGCTCTTACGGGGGGTTTCAGGTGATAGGAAGCAGATTGAGTTAGGACTTCAGCTTAACTGAAGCGTGTGAAGCGAGTTATTTTTCCGAATGTGCCATAATTATATTACTTTAAATAGGCGATTTTTTGCGTATTCGATTTAAAAGTGTGGAAGCTACTTTGTTCATTTTGAACAACGATGAAGTGTTCTTTCGTGCGCTTTCTACAAATCAGCTTAACATTTTGATTCGGAATGCACCACGTGCTCTAGTTCGGCCGTTTGCAAGCAGCACACACAGTTAGTATGTTGAATAATTATCGCACAACCTCGAACATTGGTTAAACCTCTGTGCAGAACAGTGCATGCGTAGAATCGTAATGCGAATCTCACTGAGATATTTTTATGGTATGAATGCAGAGGAGATGATAGTACCATTGTCTCCCAACGCCGTTTTCTGTGTTTCTTCTTGCTGTAGTTAAATTGTGTTCTGTTACATTCTCACGTAATTCTTACTTACATATTTCTCGTCAGGCACCAGTTATGAGTAGTTAGGATGTACAACCAAATACTTAGATACAATAAGTAATCTATGTGAAAGAGAAATTCTGTGGTGTTGATCTTATCAATTACTCCGTTTTCCCACCCTGAATTAATCAAGTTGCTTCATGCACGAAATGGGGTGCTATTTATCTGGCTACTTGAAGAAATTTGCATCCTTGTAATTAAATTACAAAAGTAATTAAACTAATAATTTTCCAGCTCCGTTTTTTCTAAATGGTTAGGAAGGGCTTGGGCTGGTGGCGACTCTGAAATTCTGAATTTTTATCATTATTTGTGTGATAGAAGCAGCTAGAAATGCGAGGTAACGTATATGGGTCGATGAGAAACGTCATAAAGATAGTAATACGCTACAACATTGTCTCATCAAGAGACAATGAATAGCACTTTAACGGTATTTTATGAGTTACTTAAAGCTGGTAGAGCATAAACTGAATCGAGAGCGAAGCACAGAATGTGGCGGATAAGTAGAACCATAGCTAATGAGGTTCAAATGGCTCTGAGCACTATGGGACTTAACTTCTGAGGTCATCAGTCCCCTAGAACTTAGAACTACTTAAACCTAACTAACCTAGGGACATCACACACACCCATGCCCGAGGCAGGATTCGAACCTGCGACCGTAGCGGTCTCGCCGTTCCAGACTGAAGGGCCTAGAACCGCTTGGCCACATCGGCCGGCGGCTAATGAGGAGATGGGAACATGGACTCTCACTACCAGTTAGGGAAAATTGGTCCACTCTCTCCTTTTTACATTGGCCACAAATACTAGTCTGTCCACCGTGGATCAAGACTTCGGATAAGGAAGGAAAGAAGGTAGGTAAGGGTTTAATGTTCCACCGACATCGAGGTCATTATAGACAGAAAGCAAGCTCGGAACGTTTCAAGGATAGGGAAGGAAATCGGCCGTGCCCTTTCAAATGTATCATCTCGGAATTTGCCTCGAGTGGCTTAGGAAGTCATGGAAGACCTAAATCTGGATAGTTGGACGCGCGCGGGTTTGAACGGCCGTCCTCCAGAATGCGCGTTCCGTGTGCTAACCACTGCACCAACTCGCTCAGTATCAGGACTTGATACGAACCACTTGCCAGCACTGTTGACGTCTTTCATACGCGTTAAGTGGGTGAAATGTGTGGGGAAGCAGTTATTGCCGCTCTATTGGAAATTACTGCCAATGTTCGTTAACCAGAATGGCCTTCTCTGAAGTGAAGTGGACAACCTTAGACGGCGAGCAGCTTTAAGGGGAAGGGAAGCTCCACCCACAGCGAGATCTGTGCGCTGGCCGAGAACAGTCGCAGCTGTGGAGGCTGCGGCCAACTACTGTACGTGGAAATAGCGTACTTTCTCAACGTGTAAATAAAAAGCAAAGAAAAACAACCGAACAGTTGTTAAAACGCCATTGCTCAACTGTCTTAGCAGCATTAATGTGTGCACGTCATGAGCATGCCTTGCGTTTAAGAAAGCAGAAAATCCAGAGAAGTGCATAATAACCGGCTCATTACACCTCTTAATACTGGGCTGTCTTTTATAAACCTGTGGGATCCGTAGATTTAGCTGTAGGAATTTACTCTCCGGTAGAGCGGGAGGCAAAAATGTCATGGTGTACAATAAACTTATATCCCTTGTTTTCTAAATTAACTAAACTAATAACCCCCCCCCCCCCCACTCTTGATCATTTAAAGAATCAAAGTTCCATGTATCAAATAGCTTAGAACGGCTGACTACTTCACAAAGAAATTATTCAACATCGAAAATTTAATATGTGTTAAACTTTTTTGCTTTGAAAGTTTATTGTAACACCTAAGCTCGTGTTTCTAAGTGTCAAGTTCATATGCGACGAAGGCGTAAAACTTATTTTGATACCGAAATGTATAAATTTCGCCGCATCCCAACAGAACTACATGAAATTTTAATTTTGAACGGATTTGCATGGAACTCACGATACACGATGCGAAATCCAGACTAACCGGTACATCAAACAATTCGTCTGCGTGAAAGCAGTGAAATTTATATATGCCATCTGACTGCAAAACAAATGTCTCAGATTAAAATGTTGGCCCTGAATATAGCTAACCTTTATCTTTAGTCTTGCAAACAATCACTGTATCAGAACTGTTATTGTAATTACAGAACAAAGGAACATAAAACATAACGCATCTGACTTTGTATTAAAACTGCTTGAAAATTCACAGGATAGCACGTCACTGAAATGTTCTACTGATATTAACCCTCTCAACTGATATATTATTTTCACAAATACGCTCCAACCGCCACTGTGCCTTACAATGGACATGAATTTCGATGATAATTACATTTATTGGCATACCTGTACGCACGGAAAGCGCGTCTGCTCTGCAACCTGGTGCTATTACGAATATTGATGTGACTGTCAAAAAATCAAATTTAATTTGCCGTAATTGCAGTGTACAATGCAAGACGGTATCATACCAATTTTCATACTATGCTTCTCAGTACAGAACTCGCGATATGCAGTGGGAGTGTGCAAACAAAGTACGACGCTAAATGAAAATAGGGAACTGATCTTAACGACTGATAAAAGAAAACAGAGTCAAAGTTTAACTATGATTCATTAAGCCATGACAACAATACATCATTTTCATAAAGCTCTCAAATGGTTCAAATGGCTCTGAGCACTATGGGACTTGACATCTGAGGTCATCAGTCCCCTAGAACGTAGAACTACTTAAACCTAACTAAACTAAGGACATCACACACATCCATGCCCAAGGCAGGATTCGAACCTGCGACCGGAGCGGTCGCGCGGTTCCAGACTCAAGCGCCTAGAATCGCCTGGCCACACCGGCCGCCATAAAGCTCTCACTCCTAGACAAAGTATCACTATCTTTCTTAGTAACTTTCGTGTGTACAATTGCCTTCCTTGACACTTGTTTCACCCAGAAGACAAGACTATATGATGCATTATAAAACTTCAACCATACGCAATGTTTTAACAATAAGAAACTACACAGTCACAAATATAAAATGAATGGATTACGTTAGAAATAGGCTTTTGTCATGGTTCCATTCATATCTCATTTCCTCAATATTTTTCCTCAGTACATATTATTATAAAATCCCTTTTAAGTAATGCTGCCTCCAGTACACGGCAGGTTCAGTTCCATCCTTCTCAAACCAAATATATAGCCAGACTGTCCAACACAAACCACTACTCTCTTCAAAAGAAGTGACCTCTCTGACCAAAGAAGATAATATTACAGAGGTTGAGAAGATTTATCAAATTCGTAACTTCATTCACATTAACGGCCAAACCTACCAGGAAAATCGTCATGGCAAATAGGACCGACCTCTTCCAACTTCCATTATTTTGTGTGAAGGGGGTGTCAGCGAGAAAATTATTAAAAAGGTTTGAAATTATGTGTAAAGTTTGTTGGCAGTCGCTTAGACCTGTTGCTCTCGAATAATGGATAAAAATAGTGTGGATAATTTGCGCGCCTCAACTTACCCTGCCTCGAGCCATACACAGTTTCCAAGTGAAATACTTGACTCTCAGTAAGTAGATAATGACAGCATTATAACTATCGAATCCGGTCAGTAATTATACGAAATACTTAAAACAAAATTTTGTTGCCGGTGGAAGCCATTAGACAGGCATCTTGCGGCTGGAGTTGAGTGACGGTTTTACCCCTTTAGCGATATACCCTCTGTCAGACACTTACTTGTGGTTTTGCAGAGTAGCTATGTAGATGTAAAGAGTGGTTTTGCAGGATGTGGACAAACCGCAGGAAATGACTGAGGAAGTAAGGAGCAAGCAGCGTCATTGGGACCCTTCCATTTAACAAAATTATTCTGTAGATCGTCCCTACCCGCCAGGGTAGCCGAGGGCGCTAAATGTGCTGCCTCCTAGACTCGGCTAGGCGCGCCGGACCTGGATCGAATCCGCCCGGCGGAATAACGACGAGGGCCGGTCTGCCGGCCAGCCTGGATGTGGCTTTTAGGCGGTTTTCCGCATCCCGCTAGGTGAAAACCGGGCTGGTCCCCCAGTTCCGCCTCGTTTATATGACTCAGACATTTGAAAAACGTTCGCACTATTTCACGACTTACACGAGACGCAGACAGCTGGGGTACACTACTTCCGTCCGGGGGGGGGGGGGGGGGGGGGGTTCGGGGTGGCGGCAGGAAGGGCATCCGGCCACTCTCTGCAATTAACACTGCCAAATCAGTCATAACAAAGCCGACCCCGCGTTGGAGCGGGACAAAGGCCTGAGAAAGAAAGAAATTCTGTAGATTGTCCCTATATCAGTAACGATGGGGATGGTTCGAATTAAACCTCTGAACTGCATATCGTTTGAATGTCTACAGTATCCAATTCTAAATTACTAGCTGAGAGTCCTCATCAAGTAGACGTCACAACAATCATCGAACAAATTCAGAGACGTATTGCTAAGGTCGTACTGGTCATTACAGTCCTTACGAAATAAACTGAGAATATCTGGAAGAAATAAATAAATAAATGTCGTGTGACGAGGGCCTCCCGTCGGGGAGACCGCTCGCCTGGTGCAAGTCTTTCGATTTGACGCCACTTCGGCGACTTGCGCGTCGATGGGGATGAAATGATGATGATTAGGACAACACAACACAAAGTCCCTGAGCGGAGAAAAATCTCCGACCTAGCCGGGAATCGAACCCGGACCCTTAGCATTGACAGTCTCTCGCGCTGACCACTCAGCTACCGGGGGCGGACTATCTGGAAGAAAGGCGACGGGTTTCTCGTACAG
Source organism: Schistocerca americana (assembly GCF_021461395.2). Taxonomy (NCBI): domain Eukaryota; kingdom Metazoa; phylum Arthropoda; class Insecta; order Orthoptera; family Acrididae; genus Schistocerca; species Schistocerca americana. The sequence goes on from NC_060121.1 coordinate 845,416,191, forward strand.
CCCTGCTGAGCAAGTTCTGAGCACCGGTAGTGCAGCACGACTGAGAAACTAATCTGCTGCTTAGGGGTCATAACAATAAGGTTTATGGCGCGTACAATCGCTAATATTGACACGAAGTGACTACCGATTGTGTAGTGGCTTACAGTGTGCGAATGTAGGCAAAGAAATTTGACGCCGTGAATAACAGATTTTCCGAGTAACGTGGTGGTGCTTGAAATTCATTATTTCATCACTTTTGATGGAGCCACTGTGATGTTTATGCGGGTTCCTGGTCACGTTGGTCTGACAGTAATCGAGACCCCTGACGCTACTGGCAAGGCTACTGTCCTCGTACCTCAGCCCGCTAGTTCTTACATTCCGTCCGATGATCTCTGTGTTGCCGTCTGTCAGCAGGTGTTGTCACTTTGGTATCATCACTGGTCCTCTATTCATGGGAGCAAGCTCCGGGTTTTAGCATCTCCCAGCGGCTTGGACGACCTCATCTCGGCCCCCTCGCCGCGATATCATTTTAACTAGGCTGCGTATTGGGCACCGTCTTTTTAACCATCGCCATTTGTTAAGTGGTCCTCCCTCACCATTTTGTGTAGATTGCGCCCAGCTGTTGACGGTCCGTCATTTCCTGACGTAAAGCCATTTTTTTTAACCGCTTACGTTTTCGTTGTGTTTGCCGTATGCATTATCGGCCGTTTTAGCGAACGAAGAGCGGGCTGTCAACCGCGTTTTACTTTTTATCCGTCGTAGCAATATGGCGAAGGCTATATAATTTTAGTTCATGACCTCCGTTTCTCTATGGTGTATTTTATAGACCTTTCTCCACGTTCATGTTTTTAGCTCTCTTCTCTTCCGTCGGTTGGGATCCACGTGTAGTCGATTTTAACTCCTCTATTTGTCTTCGTGTCCTACAGCCTTGACATGGGCGCGTATGACCCCAGTTGTTTTTGCGCCCTAAAACAAAACAAAATTGACTTAGGGGGACCGCCCAGCATTGCCGTGGCTGCTTCTAACGGCTCACATGATGTCAGCGGAAGGAATCACTCGTGAGTTCCAAAGTGCTAACAGCCATCCAGCTAACACAGTGACTGTGCGTAGGAAGTTACAAGAATGGCCCACAATGCTCGTGCATTTCCTCATAAGCCACAGATTTCTGTTGTCAGTGCTAGCCGACGCTTGAGGTGGAGTAAACAGCGACGCCACTGTACAGTGAATGTCTGGAAGTGAGTGATCTGGAACGGTGAACGGCGCTGTACCGTGTGGCGATGAGATGGAGGGATTTGTGTTCGGTGAATGCCTGGAGAGCGTTACCTGTTATCATGAGTAGTGCCACCAATAAAGCATGGATGTGGTAGCGTTAAGGTATGGAGGTATTCTTCATTTTTAGAATTGTCCTTTATTTCGCGTAAGAAAACTCTAAATGCTGAAGAATATTAAAGCATTTTACAGAATTTTGTACTGTGTACAGAAGAGGACTAGTTAGGAGATGATGATAGTTTGTATCGCCATGACAATGAACCCTGTCATAAAGCAACATCTGTGGGACAATGCTTTGCGGACAACGACAGTCCAAAAATGTACTCGCCTGAGCAGAGTACCGACCTGGACCTGCTGCAACACCTCTAGGATGAGGGGGAACGTCGACTTTGCTCCAAACGCCAGCGTCCAAGATCCCTACCTTCACTGATTTCGGCTCTCGAGGAAGAACAGGGTTCCGTTCCTCCACAGATATTGAGAGACCACATTGAAAGCGTCCCCAGCAGAGTTCAAGCCGACATAAAAGCGAAGGTTGGTCATAACCGATGGTATTGCCTCATTACCTAGCTTGCATTTATGGCAAATATCTTGCCCAGCGCAAAGACCCAAGCGACTGATAAAAAAAAAGCACAGGTGACTCTTGTATACAGAGTGAAAAGTATTTAAACCGACAAACTCGGGGAGGTTGTAGGGGACCTCAAAACAAATATTTTTCCCTAATGTCATTTTTTCCTATGAGGATTATTTAAACCGGTGGAGGCCGTATTACGCTCGTCAGTTGTTAGAGGCCGTATTACGATCTTCAGTTGTAGGGAACTGCTGTCCACCAGTGTATTAGTGAATTGTCTCTGTTTACTAATGGAGCGATACACTTGGAGTAAGTACACTGATATGGTTGGTGCGTACTACGTAGCGCACCACAACGGACGAGCTGCACAGCGGGTTTATCAACAACATTATCTCAATCGCCGTGTCCCTCATCATACGACCTTTGCTGCTGTGTACCAGCAACGTCTGCGTGAGACCGGGTCATTTAGCAGATTACCTGGACAGGGACGCCGTCGCACGGTAAGAACGCTGCAATTTGAGAAAGCTGTCTTGCAGCATGTGGAGCGGGATCCTTCAATCAGCACTCGTGCAATTGCACGTAACATGGGGGCGAATCAGAAGAATGTAAGAACAGTCCTTCGAGAGCAATTGTTACGTTAATTTCACTTACAGCGTGTCCACAACCTAGAACTAGCTGATTATCCACCCAGAGCACAGTTTTCGCAGTGGTACCTGGAACAGTGTGAAATGCATCCTACATTTCCATCCTCTGTGTTGTTTACCGATGAAGCAGTGTTCGGGCGTGATGAAGTCTTCAACATGCACAATTCGCGAATTTGGAGTGAGGATAACTCACACGCTACAGTTACTAGCGCTCATCAAGTGCGGTTCTTCGTAAATGTGGGGGTCGGTGTTGTTGGGGACTGTTTAATTGGGCCGTATCTGCTACCTAGGCCATTAAATGGCAGACACTATTACAGTTTTCTCGCCAGAGCATTGCCAGCATTGCTGGAAGACGTCCCGCTTCCTTCAAGACAACGCATGCGGTTGCAACATGACGGGGCGCCGGCACATTTCAGTCGTGTGCGTTGATTCCTGGACCGACTGTTCCCAGAAACGTTGATTGGCAGAGGTGGTGCTGTCCCATGGCCTGCTCGATCCCCAGGTATGTCCTCTCTGGACTTTCTTGTGTGGGGAGAGATGAGCAACCTTGTTTACGCAACTCCTGCTGCATCAGAAGAGGATTTGGTTGCCCAGATAGAAGCAGCAGCAGGAACAATTCAGGATACTCCTGGGGTTTTTGCCCGTGTCAGACAGAAAATGATCCGATTGTTTAACCTTTGTTTATGTGTCAATGGAGGCATTTTTGAAAATCTACTGTAATTGAAATGGGGTTGTGTTAATGTGTTGTCTCTTGGTCATAAAAAAATTGAAAAGTGTTTGTTGGTTTAATTAATTTGTCGCCAGAGAAATCTTCCTCTACCGGTTTAAATACTCCTCATAGGAAAAAATGACATTAGGGAAAAATATCTGTTTCGATGTCCCCTACAACCTCTCAGAGTTTGTCGGTTTAAATACTTTTCACCCTGTATAAGCAGGATAAAAGAAGGAACCGGTAAAATTACAGACCAATATTCCTAACTTCGGTATGCTCCAGAATCCTTGAACATATATTCAGTCCGAATGTAATAAATGTTCCGGCGTAACATCAAGCGCTGACACGTCGGCCCGTAACGTTGCAACAGAGGGGGCTGTGAGACGTTGTCAGCCAATAGAACGCTGACTTGGACGACACCACGACAGGAGCGGCACCCATACGAAGAGAATATAAGTATCCCTCCAGCTAGCTTCGGCCGCACTAGAAGAGGAGCCGTCATTCTAACTCTTTAGTCGTGTCTTATCTTTTGCTTGCATGGAAATTATACATATCGAAGGACACTGATTATTTCCATGTCGCCAATTACTTGCAACACCTTTTTGTAAAAAGGATAAGTATTGTCAATTTAATTTGCTGTAATAAACTCCATTAATATGATTTGCTTGAATGTTGTCTACCAGGCCGGGAGAACAGCTTCCTATGCACTCTATACTAGACGAGTGGCTAGGATCCCACAATACATTTTCTTGAAACAGGGAAATATGTCCACAAATCAGCATGCTTTCAGAAAGCATTGCTCATGCAAAACTCAGGTTGCACTTTTCTCGCATGATATACTGCGAACTACGGATGGAGGGCAACAGGATTTCATATTTCTAGATTTTCGAAAAGCATTTGACACGGTGCCCCATCGCAATGTGTTACCGAAGGTATGAGCATATGGAACTTGTTCGCAAATATTTGGGTGGCTCGATGGCTTCTTAAGTAATTGAACCCATTATATAGTTCTCGACGGCGAGTGTTCATCAGAGACAAGGTTATCACCAGAAGTGCCCCAGAGATGTGTGATAGGACCTCTTTTGTTTACTGTACGCATAAATGATTTGGCGGGCCTGGTGGACAGCAAACTGCTGTTGTCTGCTGCTGATGCTGTAATGTGTCGAAGTCGAGTGACTGAAGGAAGAATCCAATGACTGGGACAAAATTCATGGTTAGTGTGATGAGTGGCAGGTAGCTGTAAATGTAGAAAAAATAAAGTTAATACGGATGCGTTGGTAAAACAAACCAATAATGCTGGAATATAGCATTAGTAGTGTCCTGCTTGGCACAATCGTCGTTTAAATCTCTGATCGTAACACTGAAAAGCGGTAAGGAATGGAACGACACTTTGAGGATTGTGGTAAGGAAGGCGAGTAGTCGTCTTCGCTGTATATGGAGAATTTTGGAAAAGTGTGTTTCATCGGTAAAGGAGATCGCATGAAGGACAGTAGTGAGTACCGCCAGAGTGCTTTTGATCCGCACCATGTCGGATTAAACGAAGACATAGAAGCAATCAAGTGTCGGGACGCTAGATTTGTTGCCGGTAGGTTCGAACACCACACAAGTGTTACGGAGATGCCTCGGGAACTCAAATGGGAATCCCTGGAGGGAAGGCGACGTTATTTTCGAGGAGCACTACGGAGAAAATTTAATCAGCTGGAATTTGAAGCTGACTGCACAATGATTCTACTGCGCCAACATACTCGTACATTTCGCGCAAGGACCACGAAGTAAAGATAAGAGAGATTCTGTCTCATATGGAGGCATATAGACAGTCGTTTTTCCATCGCTCTATTAGCGAGTGGAACAGGCACCGTACGTTGGATTACGGAGTATGTACGTAGATGTAGATGTAGATGCAGAAGCGACATCCACTAATGTACGGTACTACACAGGCCCGCTCTCCATCGAAGAGCACAGTTGTTGCCTATTACTCCCTGTGAAACAGAATAACTATCGTTCGCCATAAAGCACAGTCGTTAACTTTTATTACTTTGATCGTCCCAGGCGATAGCGCGAGATTCCCTGCTTAAATTACGGAGGAGGCCGTTTAATCCCAGCTCGTTTTCCAATCTCCCAGTTTGTCTAGCGCCGTCGGGACGATAAGGGTAAAGCGATTACAGTGATTTACACTTCACAAACAAAATTGAAAATACATACACGCTCTTCAGAAGCTGTGTATCGTCTCATATTGCATTAGATCGATAGCAAATTTATCGTTGTTGGATACTATATTCGTGGCTGTATTTCATAACTGTCCGATTCTCCTCAACCAGATTGGATCAGGACACACATCATCTAGTGAATGCTTGGAGGCTCTCGTGGGTCCATACGGAAGAGAAGATAAGTTGCGTAACAAGCATATCAAAATCTTTACAAATTTAATTACACACTACTCATAAATACAAGTTTTTACAGTATCGCATAAGATTTTCAAGGCTGATCGGATATAATTCGTACTTTTTCCGTCAAAGTGGTCAGCATTTGACATAAATATTACACTAATTCGCAAAGAAGCACGTATTTCTGAAATAACAAAATAAGTCTGAGCTACAATACGCACCGGGATCAATAGTTACCTTTGTTCTTGTCTTTTTAGTTACTGTGAAACCCCATAAAAATGGGCTGCTCTTACACTGCTGTATAGTGAGAACTAGTTCGTAAATACTTGTCAGTTACGATTAGGGAGCGAATTACTGCATATTGGTAAGGATGTCATATACTGGATTTCAACGCACAATTTTTTTTATAAATACCTAGACTGAATGATCTGGCAAAATTTTCTCTTTCACTGACCGGATCTTCAAAAACATGCTCCATTTATGAAAAGAAAGTAGTTGCACAGTAATGTTGATGTGGTCACATAAAATGCCGGAAAAAAAATTAGTCCACCCTTTTAGAGGTTTTTAGTTAACTCAAGATTTATTGTTGCAACATTTCATATGGATTACATGGGGGCCATCCGGAGTGGCCGAGCGGTTCTAGGCGCTACAGTCTGGAATCGCGCGACCGCTACGTCGCAGGTTCGAATCCTGCCTCGGGCATGGATGCGTGTGATGTCCTTAGGTTGGTTAGGTTTAAGTAGTTCTAAGTTCTAGGGGACTGATAACCTCAGCAGTGAAGTCCCACAGTGCTCAGAGCCATTTGAACCATTTTTGATTAGATGGAGATCAGAGGTACCAGGTATCGACCCATGCTGGAACACCCATATTAGTACGTGGAGTAGCCTCCACGGGCCGCAATTTAGACGCTGACTCTGACAGCCAGTAGATCGTACAGATGGCGAATGCTGTCCTGGGATACGTTATGCCACTCCTGCTCGACCTGTTCATGTAGTTCTGTAACAGTTGTTGGTTGACCAGTCGGACGACTCACTTCTCGTCCCATCGTATCCCACACGCGCTCGATTGGAGACAATTCCGGAGATCGTGCTGACCAGGGAAGTTGCTGCACGTCCTGCAAAACGCGTAGAGTTTCACGGGCAGTGCGTGGGCATTATACCGCTGGAACAACACGTCACCTTTTTGTTGCAAGAACGGCAAAAGCACTGGTCTAACAACACTCTGCAAGTACCGAATTCTGATTAATGTTCCCTCCAGAACCACCAGAGCTGAACGGTAGCTTACCGCACCCCAGACCGTAAGGCGTGGGATGGGGCCAGTATGTCTCCAACGAATGCACTCTGCGAGACAGCACTCACCAGGTCTACGTCGCACGTCATCTGCGTGCAGGCAGAATCTGGTTTCTTCGATGAAGGCCACGACGCACCATCATGTAGCAGCCTCATAATCCTTCGAATCATCAATGGTCCTTCGTCCAGTTGGGGAGGCAAGGTCCCTTGCAAGAAACGTTGGTAGTTCCGGCCTGTTAGGCGACGGGGAAGGAAGACTGATCCCAAAGTACGGTTGCCAATTATCCTGCCCCCACACATTCCGGCTGGACCTATGTTGAAAATTCGCTGTCACCATACGACGGGGGTTCTGCATACTATCACACAGACGACTGTCATGAAAGCTGAACATACCTCTCCGCGTAAAGGTGGCTTCATTTGGGGATAGGATGGATGATACAAATCCCGGAATCGTGGTTACCTGGTGGAAAAACAGTGATAAAACTGCTCCCGATGTGGAAAGTCTGTCGCTAGGTAGCCCTGCACACGCTGTAAGTGATAATGATAGTAACAATTGTCATGCAGAATGTTCCCCACGGTCGTCTGGTTTACCTTGTTCTGGCGGGGCAGCTGCCTAGTACTGACAAGGCGGTCACCTTCCACAGTGTTAATCATATTTGCCTCCAGGTGTGGTGTCCGGGCTGGCCGAGCAGTTCTAGGCGCTACGGTTGGAACCGCGCGACCGCTACGGTCGCAGGTTCGAATCCTGCCTCGGGCATGGATGTGTGTGATGTCCTTAGGTTAGTTAGGTTTAACTAGCTCTAAGTTCTAGGGGACTGATGACCTCAGAAGTTAAGCCCCATTGTGCTCAGAGCCATTTGAACCATTTTTTTTGTGATGTCCGGATACGTCCTTAATGATTTTCTGCTTCCTGAAACGACCCTGTCTCAGACAAACGGTGAAGCACTGTTGCAAACACTGAATGCTGTAGTGGTTGTCGGCGGGGATAGGTCTCCTGATACAACCTTGCTGCCTGTCACCCGTTGCCATTTGTCTTTCCCTAAGACAACACCATGTCGCCGAGCTCTCGATTCGAATACGGAGCAATTGTGTACGACGTTGTATCACATCCACTACGAGGTCAGTCAGCAAGATATTTAATATTACCGATTACTTCGGCAAGAGAGGGAGCTAGGACATGACGTATGAGGATAGGAGGAAATCATGAATACTGTAACTGGCTGCATGGTACAGCGGTAATTACTAGACCGCAATCTCTGTAGCTATATATGATTGAGTAAATGATTCTAGCATGGAAACCATGCATATCCAAACATAGGTTCATTAGACCTTTTTTGTTCCGTATCCTCTTATCGACCAATCCCTAGAGTTTTTACACTGTGGAAAAAATCACTCTGTATGATCAGACAACAGAATGCTGCGCGTCCGTATCTAGCTCCAGTGTTTCGGAATTGTCACTATTTGTGTCATGTTGAACTGCAGCACAGTAATAAAGACTTGGCATGACTAAAGATAAATTTCATTTTGGTTTAATTTAAGGTGGAAATATTTTCTTGAATATTTGGATAGCAGGTTGTCAATATATTTCCTGATTATACCAAGGTGTTCTACTTTTCTGAATGTTTTAAAGGTAGTTACGTATTTTCAGAAGAATACTAGAGGCACTGATCTACGAACTTCATGATAATCAAAATTATCTGGTACATTTTCTATGTTTTTTAACTCTTTTCGTATATCAAGGGATTTGATTTTTAGAAGTTTGTCATTTCGTAACACCTTCTCGTAGTACCTTTCAGTGGGGTGGAGTTGTTCCCTAATAATTCAGTGACAAGCCACATAAGTCGTTTTGGAAATTTCTGTTTTATGTCAAATTTATTTTATAAGAAATGCAGTTCGGAGAACTACTGTCAGCATTGAATCGGTCAAGACTTTCATGAGAGATCTAATTTGTGAAGGACCAACACTACCTCAGTACGTATCTCAGCCTGTCAATGATTTACTCTCCAAATATTACATTTCTGAGGTGAACGACAGAAATTAAATTTCTGTTTCCTGATACTCTTGCAGAGAGAGTGTAAAACAGTGTTCTAAAAACTGTCTGATTTGGAAGCCACCCGTGCCGGAACAAGGCAAGAAGGCTGTGGGAAGATCCGGGAGAGACAGGCAGGCAACGTGTTCTTCCGAGGGGGGGGGGGACTGGTTTGTTCTGAGAACCCTGGACGCTGGCTGGCTCTCAGCCGCGCTATTGTCGCTGCGCAGATTACTCCTGAAATTGCAGCCGTAAATCTGAGGGCGCACGAGCGCGAGGCTCCGTTTCGAGTCCCGCGGAGAGCAAAAACGCGCCCCCGCCATCTGGTCTCAGGTGCCTGACGACCGCAGCGCCGCCTTCAGTCTCTGCTGGTCTCGAGGTCGACGAGACGCTACTATTACAGCCTTCCTTCTGCTCTTTATAAAGTTTTATTCGTAAGTTACCACGTCTGCAGCTATAAGTGCAGCACTTCATTGCCACTACTGTTTACGTTCCTAGAACCTCCTCAGACGATGATTGTCCATCGTACCAGAGAGTGCTTTGAAACGTATCTGGGCCACAGTAATGTATATCAGCGGTGTGACGCCATGTAAATGTTGAGCAGATAAAGAAATTATTACAAAAAAGTGGCCATTTAGATGCTTATTGGCCTTAGAAGACCTACAGTAAATTTAAAGTTTCCTCATTTTCCTTCTAACTTTCGGCCCTGTAGCTTATAGGGTTTCCTCTCTGAAACTGACACATTTAGTCTTGTCTGAATCATTATCACATAGTCAGCCACTGTGTTGTCGTCTTATACGACAGTGCTACTGAGACTTTCTCGCACAAAGAATGCAAAACATTTGCATCCTGCACCTTCTTACTCACTGCTGCATTGATACCAGCAAAAGTACAAGAAAAAGAGATGACTAGGACTTCGCCATAACACCTAATAAATCTGTATTAGAAAACGACGTCGTCAACAATGAAACTGGTGTTTGTCATTTATGATGGTGATGGCCTTTATGATGGTGATGGCCGTTTGTGATGGTGACGGTAGCTGCAGCGGTGGCGGCGATATTGAAGGTGTCTGTGGCAATACTGATTGAGTATGGCACGGTTGCCTGGGAGACACTGAGAAATAGGCTCAGCTGCCAAACTGAAAGGTTTGTCTATCCTGTACGTACAGTGTCACCTGTCATTTGATAAATGTGGATTTGGCAGTTAAGCACATCAGTTAAGTGTTCCTGTGATTGGTGTTTGTGGTTTGGTATTTGTTTGCATTGTACCATGGTGGGGAAAAGACGGTCGAACTCGACAGAGCGAGGTGGCGCAGTGGCTAGCACACTGGACTCGCATTCGGGAAAACGACTGTTCAATCCCGCCTCCGACCATCCTGATTTAGGTTTTCCGTGATTTCCCTAACTCGCTCCAGGAAAAATGCCAGGATGGTTCCTTTGAAAGGGCACGGCCGACTCGCTTCTCCGTCCCTTCCTAATCCGATGAGACCGATGACCTCGCTGTTTGGTCTCCTCCTCCCAAACAACCCAACGGTCGAACACATTGCCAGCACATAGCGTACTTGTCTCGAATAGCAAGAAGGGGGCTGTCGGCCTTAACGCCCTCATCTGATGGGCGTTTCGTCACTAACAGTGTCACATGCCCTCACTCCATGAGGCACTGCGGGGAGGTTTAGAATTTAACGCAAAACACCAGTATTGGAGCAGGCTTACCTCAGATTCGATCACCACTGTTTAGTTGTGCGCTGACGACCTAGCCTGTAGAGGCGGAATGGCGATACTGATCCTTAGTATGCTGATAGTGATGGCGATTATGATGGTACAGGTACTGATATTCAAGATGATACTAACGATGCTACTGGTACTGATCCAAATGGTGTAGATTCTAATGGCGGTGGTGGTGGTAATAATGATGCTAATGATAATAGTACGGCAACGGCCTTGCCACAGTGGATACACCAGTTCCTGTGCGATCACCGAAATTAAGTGCTGTCGGGCGTGGTCGGCACTTGGATGGGTGACCATCCAGGCCACTATGCGCTGTTGCCATTTTTCGTGGTGCACTCAGCCTCGTGATGCCAAATGAGGAGCTACTCGACCGAATAGTAGCGGCTTCGGTCAAGAATACCATCATAACGACCGGGAGAACGGTGTGCTGACCCCACTCCCCTACTATCCGCATCCTCCACTGAGGATGACACGGCGGTCGGATGGTCCCGGTAGGGCACTCGTGGCCTGAAGACGGAGTACTTTAATGATAATAGTACTGGTGCTGCTACAAATTATGGTACCGATGCTGCTAATGATGATGACACTTCTGATAATGATTCTGACGATGATGAGGTTGGTGAGACTGATGCTGCTGATGACATAATGGTGTTGATGCAAAAGCTGATGACCCTGAGAATGATGCTAGTGACGCTACTGCTGAAGCTGACGGCGACACCGGTACCGTCGGTGCCGAAGTCCACGATACTGATACCGATACTGTCAATGATAAAAAATGTAAAATGCTGCGATGATATGCATTGATTTGGTGAAGCTGCGCGACAAAGCTAACGCGCCCGAAAGCCCCGGCATGCGTCGTGTTGGGCGCGGCAATTTCTCGAGCTGCCGGACCTCGGTGCAGGTGGACAGAGCCACGCCGCTCGCCTCTACTCGTCTCCCGAGTGTCCGCGCGCCGCCGGAATGCAAATGCTCGGTCTGGGGCCGTGGCTGTGGCGGCTCATGAATATGTAAGCGGCGCCTTGCCTCGCCTCGCCTCGCGACGCCGCGGTCCGCCCCCCCCCCCCCCCGGCTCCCATCACTGCCATCCGCGTAATCGCGCGGCTCGCTCTCGGCCCACATTCGCCGCCACCATTGCCACCGCGGTGGTCGTTCGCGCAAATTGAACTGACCCATTCACGCGCCTTCCACCCGCTCGGCGATCTTTTGCTGAGTACGTGTGCCCTGCCCTATCGCTTTGCTTCGGGTCTTTCCCTTCGCACTTTTATTTGGCGGATTCGGAGATGTAATCGGAATATTCCACTCGTGCCGGAGGATAATGCTAAAAAGGAGCACACTCCGCTGCGTGGTTTCCGGACTCCTAAATCGCTAATCCAGCTCACATTTCACACGTTATCAGAACAAATAACTGTCGTTCATGAAAATTTCGATCTTATGAACTCAATTTTAGGAAGCGTTTCTGGTGTTGAAGATACTGGATGTATCGAGAAGAACGTCTGACAATGCAGTGTGGCTCACTGATCGTGACCGGGCCAAATATCTCACGAAATAAGCGTCAAAGGAAAAAACTACAATGAACGAAACTTGTCTAGTTTGAAGGGGGAAACCAGATGGCGCTATGGTTGGCCTGCTAGATGGCGCTGCCATAGGTCAAACGGATATCAACAGAGTTTTTTTTAAATAGGAACCCCCATTTTTTATTACGTATTCGTGTAGTACGTAAAGAAATATACATGTTTTAGTTGGACCACCTTTTTCGCTTTGTGATAGGTGGCGCTGTAATAGTCACAAACATATGGCTCACAATTTTAGATGAACAGCTGGTAACAGGTAAGTTTTTTTAAATTAACATACAGGACGTAGGTACGTTTGAACATTTTATTTCGGTTGTTCCCATGTGATACATGTACCTTTGTGAACTTACCATTTCTGAGAACGCATGCTGTTACAGCGTGATTACCTGTAAATACGACATTAATGCAATAAATGCTCAAAATGATATCCATCAACCTCAATGCATTTGGCAATACGTGTAACGGCATTCCTCTCAACAGCGAGTAGTTCGCCTTCCGTAATGTTCGAACATGCATTGACAATGCGCTGACGCATTTTGTCAGGCGTTGTCGGTGGATCACGATAGCAAATATCCTTCAACTTTCACCACAGAAAGAAAACCGGGGACGTCAGATCCGGTGAACGTGCGGGCCATGGTACGGTGCTTCGACGACCAATCCATCTGTCATGAAATATGCTATTCAATACCGCTTCAACCGCATTGACGTCCTACATCCATCATGGTGGAAATACATCGCCATTCTGTCATGCAGTGAAACATCTTGTAGTAACATCGGTAGAACATTATGTAGGAAATCAGCTTACATTGCACCATTTAGATTGCCATCGATAAAATGGGTGCCAATTGTCCTTCCTCCCATAATGCCGCACCACACATTAACCTGCCGAAGTAGATGATGTTCCACTTGTCGCAGCCAACGTGGATTTCCCGTTGCCCAACAGTGCATATCACGCCGGTTTACGCTACCGCTGTTGGTGAATTCGTCGCTAAATAGAACGAGTGCAAAAAATCTGTCATCGTCTCGTAATTTCTCTTGTGCCCAGTGGCAGAACTACACGACGTTCAAAGTCGTCGCCATGCAATTCCTGGAGCATAGAAATATGGTACGGGTGCAGTCGATGTTGATCTCAACACCGACGTTTTTCAGATTCCCGGTTCTCGCGCAATTTGTCTGCTAGTGATGTGCGGATTAGACGCGACTGCAGCTAAAACACCTACTTGTCCATCATTTGTTTCAGGTCGTGGTTGAACACTTCCTGTTTGCTTAAATAACGTAAATATCTGGCGAACGGTCCGGACACGTGGATGATGTCGTCCAGGATACCGAGCAGCATACATAGCACACGCCCGTTGGGCATTTTTATCACAATAGCCATACATCAACACGATATCGACCTCTTCCGCAATTGGTAAACGGTCCATTTTAACACGCGTAATGTATCACGAAGCAAATACCGTCCGTACTGGCGGAATGTTACGTGACACCACGTACTTATATGTTTGTGACTATTACAGCGCCATCTGTCACAAAGCGAAAAAAATGGTCCAACTAAAACATTCATATTTCTTTACGTACTACACGAATATGTAATAAAACAATGGGGATTCCTATTTAAAAAAAAAAAACGAAGTTGATATCCGTTTGACTTATTTCGTGAGATACATTGCCCGGTCACTATCAATGGATCTCCCTGTATATTTTGTACGTTATATCGTGCTTCTTCCTGCGTCCCCCTTGGGAGAGGGGTGGGGACTGGCAAGTTTGGTGGAATATGAACTGCTCAAAAGTAACCTAAAAGTCATCATCCATATTGTTTGTGTCCTCTTTCATTACTGCTACATTCACATCCTCCAATCTTATCTATTCCCTGATTCATTATTTTGTTTTCCTGTCTTTAATCCTTATTCCCAGCATGTTTCTCACTATTACCTTTTGACCAATACTCAGTTCTTGGAAGGCTTACATGTTAGAAGTCCATGTCTCATGCTATAAATCATAACTGTTAGTAACAGCCAATGGTGACGGTATGAAAATTCGTTCCAAAGCGAGGGGATTGTCAAGGATCTAAAACGTTCGTCATTTCGGCCTCACTTGAAACTTCGTTTTGGAAACCCAATTTAGTTTTTCAAAAGCATTCCAATAGATTCTATTTCTTTTCGTATCCATTCAGTCGTCCCCCAGCTCCCTAAACACAGAAACTCTTGGCCGCTGCTGTGACTGCGGTTTTAAAATTGCACCATTTAACGGCTTGAACCATTTCACGTACAACTCCATCTTCAGGTGGAAATCTTTTATTCATAACCCGAGTAGGTCTGTATACCTCACTTGGCATTACTTGCTCAGTGTTTTTTTTTAATGCAGTAGCTGTGTTTCTGATTCATCTACTAAGGTATGAGAACATTTAAAGAGACCGCAGTGTACCCGTAAAATTTTTCTGTATTGTAAGCTACTGTTCTATCCATCAGTTTGAGTGATGAAATGCGCTTGTCTACCCAACATGAGTTCATATTTTGTTTTCTTCGCGTTTTTATTATTTAGAATCGTCTTTATAAACAGATTGCAATTGTGCATTCTTATATCCTCTCTAGGCATTTCCCAATTCGTTTGTTCAAATACGACACGTTTTATCATGTTGCTGTTTCCATTTGCTAGAAACTTCAGCCGTGAGGTATCCTAGAATAAATGTTGTCTAGTGTTCTTGATGAAGTGTCGCTACAAAATCCATAGTCCGAAACGGAAAGTCATTAGTCTGAACCAGAACATTGCCGTCAGCTTGCATAGATGTTGGCAGGACGTAAGGTGAGACGATAGCTCAGTGGTTCATTCTCTCAGCATAACGCGTACAGTGCCATGTACTGTTCTAGCTGTATAGTTATCGAACAAAGGAAAGTGGAGGATGAAATCTGGTGTTGTATACCATCTGCAGAGTGTAACGGACAGGTCATTATCAGCAGTGTCAAGTGTCGTGACTCCGAGAGAGACCGTGGAGGGATTTGGAATTTAACGCAGCTACAGAGCGAAGTCTGGTGGTCATGGAAATGACCCCACACTTACAAACTGCCAGACTGTGGTCACGATGGCAGCGTCTGTCACGTATGGGGACAATGTTACGGTGGCGATACTCTGGACTCGCATTCAGGAGTGCGGTGGTTTGAAACCCCATTCCACCATACCGATTTAGATTTTCGGAGGGAAGGAAGGAACGAAGAAAGAAAGATAGATTTGGGTTAAACGCCCGCTGAGGTCGTTCGAGGCGGTTAGATTTTCCGTGGTTTTCTTACATCGCTGAAGACAAATCTCCGGATTGATTCCTTTGAAAGAGATGCGTGCGTTTTCCTTCCTAGTCTTTCTATAGTGATCTAGTCGTCGACATCGCTTTAAATCCTAATCTTATGTCCTTCCTTCAGGAACACAGGACTACCTGAAGAGGACTTGTCCGAAAACTCAGGAGCAACGGTGTTCACTCTTCTTGTGGTCTGAGGAGCTTAGCATTCCTTTTTTGGACATTCGACGTCGAAGTGTGCGGCCAGTCCATCCCGCAGCAGATAGATTCGAATCGTCGATGCCGACAGGTCCACATCTGTTAATGTGATCCAGTACCGTGACAGAATTGTGAATTAAGATACACGATCTCTTACGGTCAGGCGAACAAGAGTACAGTATCCATCCATCAGTGGTCAAATTCCGCGGACTAAAACGCTGCCATCGTGGGTATCACGTTCTTCTATCCACTCACCACACACACGAGCGCTTGCAAGCGTGCTCGAGTACGTGACAAAACCGTTCTTATGAGAATGCAGCCCAAGTAACAGCAGAAATTTTACGGCAATGCAAGGCCGTTTCTCGAAGATCGAACATTATTCCTGGTTCCAAATTATTCTCACATTCTGATGTGTTGGGCCCTACCAACATCACCGAGACATGCCTGTACTTACTCTCGCGTTTCCACATTCGCTTAACTGGGCTCCTACAAAAGGAGACGCTGCTAGGTCTTCGTCTGTCCTATCTGACTGCAACCTTAAAACGTCATTGCCGATACACTATACTGCGGATAGAACGACTCTCTAAGATTGATCTACCGTATTCCTCAACGTAAGACTCGTGTCACAACTTCGATCTGTACGTCCACTTTACACTGAATGTTAATGAATTTTGTTGTTGTTGTGGTCGTTGTGGTCTTCAGTCCAGAGACTGGTTTGATGCAGCTCTCCATGCTACTCTATTCTGTGCAAGCTTCTTCATCTCCCAGTACCTACTGCAGCCTACATCCTTCTGAATCTGCTTAGTGTATTCATCTCTTCGTCTCCCTCTACGATTTTTACCCTCCACGCATCCCTGCAATACTAAATTGGTGATCGCTTGATGCCTCAAAACGTGTCCTACCAACCGATCCCTTCTTCTAGTCAAGGTGTGCCACAAATTTCTCTTCTCCCTAATTCTATTCAATACCTCCGCATTAGTTACGTGATCTACCCATCTAATCTTCAGCATTCTTCTGTAGCACCACATTTCGAAAGCTTCTATTCTCTTCTTGTCCAAGCTATTTATCGTCCAGGTTTCACTTTCATACACGGCCACACTCCATACAAATACTTTCAGAAACGACTTCCTGAAACTTAAATCTATAGTCGATGTTAACAAATTTCTCTTCTTGAGAAACGCTTTCCTTGCCACTGCCAGTCTGCATTTTATATCCTCCCTACTTCGACCATCATCAGTTACTTTACTCCCAAAATGGCAAAACTCATTTACTACTTTAAGTGTCTCAGTTCCTAATCTAATTCCCTCAGAATCACCCGACTTAATTCGACTACATTCCATTATCCTCGTTTTGCTTTTGTTGATATTCATCTTATATCCTCCTTTCAAGACACTGTCCATTCCGTTCAACTGCTCTTCCAGGTCCTGTGCTGCCATCAACGAACCTCAAAGTTTTTATTCCTTCTCCATGGATCTTAATACCTACTCCGAATTTTTCTTTTGTTTCCTTTACTGCTTGCTCAATATACAGATTGAATAACATCGGGGAGAGGCTACAACCCTGTCTCACTCCCTTCCCAGCCACTGCTTCCCTTTCATGCCCCTCGACTCTTATAACTGCCATCTGGTTTCTGTACAAATTGTAAATAGCCTTTCGCTACCTGTATTTTACCCCTGCCACCTTCAGAATTTGAAAGAGTGTATTCCAGTCAACGTTGTCAAAAGCTTTCTCTAAGTCTCCAAATGCTAGAAACGTAGGTTTGCCTTTCCTTAATCCATTTTCTAAGAGAAGTCTTAGGGTCAGTATTTCCTCGCGTGTTCCAACATTTCTACGGAATCCAAACTGATCTTCCCCGAGGTCGGCTTCTACCAGTTTTTCCATTCGTCTTGTGTTAGTATTTTGCAGCCGTGGCTTATTAAACTGATAGTTCGGTAATTTTCACATCTGTCAACATGTTTTCTTTGGGATTGGAATTACATAACTTATTCTGACGACAAACACAACACAAAGAAACTTTCACACTAACTATCTCAAATTTTGACACCCTCAGTGTCAAAAACCACACTTTTCAGACAGGAGTTCCCACTAAAAAAAAACATTTTTTCGCCCTGTACAACACGGCGACCGTTGACGACGCATTTTCTACACAGCCTTATGACCTCAGCCGTTTTGTGCCCTAAATCTAAAAAACGCACCCTGTACATGTGCCAGTTTATCAGGCTTGGTTGGTTTTTGGTTGTTCTAGGGGTATTACGTATTCATACCACCCAACCGTCTTAACAACGGGCCGGCCGGAGTGGCCGTGCGGTTCTAGGCTCTACAGTCTGGAACCTAGCGACCGCTACGGTCGCAGGTTCGAGTCCTGCCTCGGGCATGGATGTGTGTGATGTCCTTAGGTTACTTATGTTTAATTAGTTGTAAGTTCTAGGCGACTGATGACCTCAGAAGTTAAGTAGCATAGTGCTCAGAGCCATTTGAACCAATCTTAACAACGGAACTGCAAGTTTCCTGAGACACCGATAGCAGTCGTGCGGGATCCGGTGGACCCAGTGGAAAACGCCCGCTGAGCCACGCCCCTAGCAGCTCTGTACCACGAACGCCCTCTCACGCCGCAATAGAGGAGAGCCGGCGGCAGCGGCTCTCCCCACTCACCGCTATGCGGACACCGCCTAGTCGATGACATAGTTCGTACTGTTGTGCAGGGAGCATCTTTTTTGTGGACACTGTGAGCTGGATTGTATTAGTTGTCACAATATTTGTAACGAATCTTCGTAAGTTTGGAGAAATAAAAGTTAAGAAAATCTTTTGTTTGCTGTCTCAGCTATTCACTAATCATTACTGGTCCTGTCCAGCTTTCCTACGATCACAGTAGGACCACTCTGTAGACCACCTCTCCTTACCGTTGTGTACGAAGTCTTCAAAACAGTTCTTTTGTTCTTTTTCTTTTTTTTTATTTGGTGAACACGACTATCAGCAATACATCTCCATATATCGTCTTTGGGTTTGTGAATAAATAAGAAATACAGGTCAGCGACACTCTGTTACTGGACGGTTTAAAGATATGGTTTGCCAGAAAGAAGAGTACTTTACCGTCCTGTACCCAAACTTCTGCACTATAATTACGTAGTTCACAGCGATGGAGCCATATTTAGCATAAATAGCATTATTTGATGTTGTAAAACCGCTTACCGAAATTTTGGAAGATTCGCCGTGTTTGAGAACGTGACTTAGCCAAGTGAAGATTTTTAGAGAATTCTTGTGGTTGTGGGCACAGACCTGAGATCGTAAAAACATAAAGCGAGGAACACGAAATCTAAGCCGGGTGCGAGCCACCCTCAAGTCTACCTCGCACGGGGCAACATTACCATGTTTTCTCGACGGAACGTGTGACTGTTGGCTTCAGGGCCGCGCGGGCTGGCCGTGCGGTCTAGGGCACCTTGACCCGGTTCGCAAGGCTTCCCCCCGTCGACGGTTAGAGTCCTCTCTCGGGCATGGGTATGTGTGTGTTGCCTATAGGTAAAGTTTAAGTTAGATTAAGTAGTGTGTAAGCCAAGGGACCGATGACCTCAGCAGTTTGGTCCCATAGGATCTTACCACAAATTTCCAATTTGCTGTTGGTTTTAGGCATCAGGGGCGACCAGTTCCCCTATCGTAGCTGTCGGCTGTCCCAGGTCTGTGACATGTTGTTCGATGGTCAAATGGCTGTCTCATGTGTCAACGTTCAGATAAAGATTGCGATATTAGGTATTTTGGTGATGTCGGAAAAATGAAAAAAAAAACGAAAAATTCCGAATAATGTACTCTGTACCATTCAGACAGAGCTATTGTTGTCAGCATTCGAATGAAACTTAGTCTTCCAAATTGAAGCATCGTGTTGATTAGTACCATCTTGAAATATTATGAAGTTTTACTTATTGTGCTTACACTGTACAGCAAGAAAGCTACGTAATTAAATTTCTAGGCTGGTATACAGTAAAAAAATGTAGTACACAGAGCTGCCACTTCTCTTGTCGTCGCACTTGGCTGGGCATCAAGTGAAATAAAAACAAACAAATGTGTGTGAAATCTTAATGGACTTAACTGCTAAGGTCATCAGTCCCTAAGCTTACGCACTACTTACCCTAAATTATCCTAAGGACAAACACACACACACACACACACACACACCCATGCCCGAGGGAGGACTCGAACCTCCGCCGGGACCAGCCGCACAGTCCATAACTGCAGCGCCCAGACCGCTCGGCTAATCCCGCGCGGCGGCATCGAGTGATGTTGAGCTTGGAAGACAGAAGCTGCTTCAACTCCATGGCGGAGCTGATCAAACGCAGTGGCTAGAGAGTGGTGGCGTACCAATCTCTTGACAACCCGTGAACAGACTTTTTCAGTGGGAGGAGATTTGTAGTGTGTTTTGGCTAGGACAACAGTTGAACATCCTTTATATCGTTCGTCGGAACAGCACGAGCGGTCTGCGATCCTAGATCGTCTTGTTGAAAGATAATGTCAGGGAGAACATGTCAGGAATGTATCATCTATTTTCCAAACTGTTGGCTATGTGAATCGTATATCAGATGACATCTCGAATCATCGTGCTGAGTACTGTGCCCTTTTGATCACGACGAATGCGATCTGGCAATGTTCGTTCCCTGCGGAACTGCAAACAGGCGCGACTAATCTGAAAATACGACATGGTGCCACTCCTGTTACGTGGCGCACCGCTGCGGGCGCGCGTCCTGCTGCAGTATCAGGGGAAGTCATATAATGATCACCTTATTGACAGTTGGTGGTAGTCCACACATCGTCATACTGTTTGTGTGGACACTTGTCTCGTTGCAAAAAGTCCGTTTCCTTACTGAAGGTACGTGACGTGGCTGCATCTTGCACAGCCGAGCAAACATGTCTGCACCCTCTGGCGGTAGTGACGTGAGGCCATTCAGATCCTGCATGACGTTGAACGTGGCCCTCCTAAACTCAACAGCTCAACTCAAATTCGTGTACCAGCCGTGAGATCCTGATCAGTGCTATCAGCAATGTCGCGGAACGATAAATTGCAGGCTCGTTAGGCTGTGTAGTGTCGCGACCCACTCTCTGGACGAAAATGTGATTAGTCTTTCACAAAAGTAAGGCATGGAAGCGCCGTACAGCATTAACAGCCGCGTATCGGTAGCCACCAGCGGAGCGACATGTGAGTCACAATAACTGACACACCAGTGGACTGCGAAGCGAGGATAGTCGAGAACAGCGGTAAACGGCGCCACACGGCGGTAATCGTGTCGCGAGTGGTACAATGTCCCTACGCCAGGGTGAGGTTCTTGTTATGGCAACGGGACGAGGCGCCAGGTTTTAGTGAAACAAATAGGCACCAGAGGCATATAAATAAGTCTGAATATTGATGATTGCTTTTAATCCCCGGAAGCCAACAGGACTAGCGCGACGTCAGCCAGCCAGACGAGTAGGCACCCCCAGCAGAAGCCACGGTTTCGAGACCGAACTGCGCGTACTGCCATATGGACTATCAGACCAATTGTGTGATTGGATTGAAGAGTACCTAGATAACAGAACGCAGCATGTCATTCTCTTTGGAGAGAAGTCTTCCGAAGTAAGAGTGATTTCAGGTGTGCCGCAGGGGAGTGACGTAGGACCGTTGCTATTTACGATATACATAAATGACCTTGTGGATAACATCGGAAGTTCACTGAGGCTTTTTGCGGGTGATGCTGTAGTATATCGAGAGGTTGTAACAATGGACAATTGTACTGAAATGCAGGAGGATCTGCAACGAATTGACGCATGGTGCAGGGAATGGAAATTGAATCTCATTGTACACAAGTATAATGTGCTGCGAATACATAGAAAGAAAGATCCCTTATCATTTAGCTACACTATAGCAGGTCAGCAACTGGAAGCAGTTAATTCCATAAATTATCTGAGAGTAGGCATTAGGAGTGATTTAAAATGGAATGGTGATAGAAAGTTGATCGTCGGTAAAGCAGATGCCAGACTGAGATTCATTGGAAGAATCCTAAGGAAATGCAATCCGAAAACAAAGGAAGTAGGTTACAGTACACTTGTTCGCCCACTGCTTGAATATTGCTCACAAGTGTGGGATCCGTACCAGATAGGGTTGATAGAAGAGATAGAGAAGATCCAACGGAGAGCAGCGCGCTTCGTTACCGGATCATTTAGTAATCGCGAAAGCGTTACGGAGATGACAGATAAACTCCAGTGGAAGACTCTGCAAGAGAGACGCTTAGTAACTCTGTAAGGGCTTTTGTTGAAGTTTCGTTAACATACCTTCACCGAGGAGTCAAGCAGTATATTGCTCCCTCCTACGTATATCTCGCGAAGAGACCATGAGGATAAAATCAGAGAGATTAGAGCCCACACAGAAGCATACCGACAATCTTTCTTTCCACGAACAATACGAGACTGGAATAGAAGGGAGAACCGATAGAGGTACTCAAGGTACCCTCCGCCACACACCGTCAGGTGGCTTGCAGAGTATGGATGTAGATGTAGATTTACTAAGTCCTCCGCGGGACCTGATGCCACAGCCATGCCGCCTGTGCATGCCGCCACCGATGTTGAGCTCCTGGTGGGACTTGGCGCCGCAGCGCCAGCTGCCAACAGGCACCCGTCCGAGGGCGCCGGGTTGAGGCCTGCACACAGCACACTCACTCACTCACTCACTCACACACACACACACACACACACACACACACACACACACACACACACACACACACACACACACACACACACACACACACCGCCACCGCGCGAGAAGAGGAGGGGCCGTTCCTGGGGGATCGCCATCGCTGCAGAACACGTAGCACCGCTGACGTCAACGGCCGTGGCCTCCAAAGGCTGCCGGTCTCAGAGGCGCAGCGCCCAGCATGGCAGCTGTGGGCGGGAGCCACCGCCCTTTCATCAGTACCAGCCAGGGGCAACGGGAAGAAATGAGCCTACCTCACTACCCCACGTATTTCTTTTTTTTTTTTTTTTTTTTTTTTTTTTTTTTTTTTTTTTTTTTTTTTTTTTTTTTGAGTCGTCAGTCAGTAGACTGGTTTGATTTGATGCATCCGGACAACGAATTCCTGTCCTGTATCGAAATCAGAAATCGATAAAAGTTCTCCACCGAGCGAGGTAGCCCAGTGGTAAGCACACTGGACTCGCATTCGGGAGGACAACGATTCAATCCGGCTTCAGGCCATCATGATTTCGGTTTTCCGTGATTTCCCTAAATCGCTTCTGGTAAATACCGGGATGGTTCCTTTCAAATGACACGGCCGACTTCCCTTCCCCTCCTTCCCTACTCCGCTCTTTGGTCTCCTCCCCCAAACAACTCCAAAAGTTCTTCGCAAATTGTGTGCCCTGGGCCCCACGGCCTGTCACCAGCACTCACTCATCTCTTCCCCCTCCCCCCCCCCCCCCCCCCCTTACAACGTGTGCTGCAGCAATCCACAGCCGCTATTCTGTCACCCTCTAGTTCCGACACATTCTGTTAGTCGGTTCGACTTCTTATACCAGCGATAATACGATCTTCTCCCAAGTATACAACATTCATTTTTTAATGAGAAATCCGCGGGATAGTCGTTCCACACATGAGTCGCTGAGAGCCAAAGTGGTAAACACAGTTTTTACCACTTCCGAGAAATGAAAGGTTTTGCGTTTCGTTTAATGTATAGTTTACAGTAATCCGTGATTACTTCGATGAAATACACAAATGAAAGATTATAATTAGGTTTACTACAAACATTTTAGTTACTTGTACATTAAATTCATTTTATGGTTCCCAGAAGTTGAAGTATCATTCTTCCTCTCAGAAATTTTCTCATATTGAAAGGTAAAGTGGTATAAATCAGCATGTTTTGCTACCCTTCTTATAAACGTTTTGGTAAAGTTGAATCCCTGAGAAGGAATACGCTGTCTTTTAGTCTCCATAATTGCAATTACTTTCTAAAACATAAACGTAAAGTGATAGAGTAAATGTGCGTCTCCACTTATTGCTCCCGTTACGCAATTTTCTCTCACAAATTGGGTTAAAATAATTGCATTATTGTCGTTAATTACTAGAATGATACGTACTGAGCCTGTCTAATAGTTCAGATGTGCGTTCATCTACGGACTATAAATAAGTTGTTGTTTGTAAATATCGAAATTTCTTAAAATGCAATTCTTGTCATGCTGATACGTAAAGAGGCTTTATAATGGAGCATATCTGTTTACTTGATTTCACTGTCCACATCACCTTCCTCTGCCAGAGGGTCAACATGTTCTAGTCCAGATTCCTGAGCCGAACTTGCAGCTGTCAGTTGGCTGCAGAAAGCGTGGTACACCGGAGGGATGTCCGGGAGAAATGTCATCATATCTTTCCTTTTCGCCGCGGTGACAGATCGCACAGCATTGTTGAGAGGATGAGTTTTATGGTTTATATATGAGAGATACCATTGCTTGATTCGTGTAGCCTTTACTTAGACATCGACACGGAGAGCAAACTTCCATTATTAACACAACTGCTGCTTTAATAATATCTGGATACTACAAATCTAAAGAAAGACAACAATGATCATACATAATGACACTATTGAAATGTCTCTTTGATTTTAGAGCGTAAATAAACACGCAAAACAACACAGAACAACAAAACCACATGTCCTCGCCGCTTGACTTACATCACTATTGCCGCGAACGCACTTGCCCCTGACCGTGAGAGGAAGAATGCATTTGGAGCTCTCAAGTGACTACGGTGTGAGTTATCGCTATATCACTTCTCCACAACAAATTTCCGTGCATTGTGAGTAAACTGAATGGTACAGCACAGAAGCCAATTTTTTTTTTACTTATACCACTCTGGTTCTCTGCGGCTCGTATACAGAATGAACCAGAACTCTACTACCTAACTTCCGGACGTTGTTCAGGCACATTTTCTGAGTACTTTGGTATCAGAAACTGTAGGTTTACGGTGGCACTTAAATTGAATTTAGTTTGGTATCTTACCCCAATTTATTTTTGTATCTGCATTGCAGAGAAAATATCTGCACAATAGCGCAAATGTCGACGTCGTGCGCTGTCTGTCTTGTTTGGAAACAAACTAGTTCTGTTCCCTCATGGTACTTGCTGTTGACAAGAGTACTGTTCACTCTTCGTCCTCGATTCTGGCTAGGGTTCGTTTTTCCGTCAGTATTAGTAATGTACTAACAGTAATTTACAGCAGTGTAGATGGGTTTACTGGTCTAGAGTTGGCCTATAGACACTTCATGTACGGGTTCATTGTATGCAGAAGTAGTGCTGTACACTGATACTACGCTCAGCTATTCCCGCAGTAATAGTAATCACACCACGTCTGATGATATTCCATTACTCTGTGTTCTGTGTTGTACATTTTTGTGATTGTACATTATCGGTTTTTTCGCTGTTGTAAAGGCATTTTGAGAGAAACAAATGCAATTGTGCTAAGAAACCGAATAATTCAAAATTAATTTCTTACTCCCTAAGGATCCAATATTCAGTAAGCATCCCTGAACAACCTCCGAAAGTTTGTCGCTAGAATTCTTGTTCACTCAGTATCTGTAGATGGCTTCAGTTCCTCCTGCTTCGTGTGGCTGTGCTGAAATACTAATCACTTGAAGATCCAAGCATGTAGTACAGTTCATGCCAATTTGTCTTCATGTCGTTGGAATCAGTGACCAACAGTGTAGTATTTGACACTCTAGCAATAGTTGTAATGGTGGAGCATTTAAGCAAGACTCTCTCGCAAGTGCTTCATTTTTCCATTGTGACACCGTAAAGCCAGTGTGAGGTTAGGTCCCAACCAAGCGTGTTTCTAAGATAGCCACTCTTAAGGCTATGGAGTCAGACGCCGATAGAACTCGAGGTTGACAAGCGCAGATTGTGTTGAAACAAAAAAAATATGAAGAAAATAGCACCGCGGCTATCGTCCGAAAACATGCTAATCTCGCTGCAGGTAAGCAGATGTACGCTGTAAACAAGAATATGACACACCACGAAGAAATCGTACGAATGGGACGGAACTCGGTATATGTGATGTACATGGACAGACAAACAAATAATTACAATTTCAGAAAAAAATGGATGATTTCGTCAAGAGAAAGAGCTTCGCAAGTTGGGTATGTAAGTAATGTGTTGGTCAACCTTCGGCTCTTCTGCAAGCAATTATTCGGCTTGGCATTAATTGACAGAGTCGCTGGATGTTCCACTCAGCGATATCGTGCCAAACTCTGTCCAATTGGAGCGTTAGATCGCCGAACCCTCAAGATGGTTGGAGGGCCCTCCCCATAATGCTCAAAGTGTTCTCAATTGACGAGAGATTCGACGACCTCGCTAGCTAAGTTAGTGTTTGACAACCACGAAGAGAAGCAGTGGAAACAATCGCTGTGTGCGGGTGGGCATTATCTTGCTGAAATATAACCCCAAGATGACTTGGTATGCAGGGCATGCAAACGGGGAATAGAATATCGTCGACGTACCTCTGAGCTGTGAGGGTGCCACGAATGACAATCAAAGGTATCCTGGTATGAGAATAAACGGTAGCCAAACGATCACGCCTGGTGGTCGGCTGTATGGCGGGTGACAATCAGGTCGGTATACCACCACTGTCCGGGGCGTCTGCAGATGCATCTTTGCTGGTCATCGGAGCGGAATTCTAAGAGCGACTCGTCACTGAAGACAACCGTACTCCAGTGAATGAGGTTCCAGGCGGAAGACGTTTGGAGACGTCCCGGACAGTGCTGGCACAACTAGGAATGATGGGCTTGGATTCAATCTCATTTTATAGCAGGAGTTCTTTGGTTGTCATGCGCGGCACTCTTTACAGCACAGCGGTACGTCGACGATATTGTAAGATCCGTTTTTGTGTCCTTCATGGCAAGCAGTCCTAGGTCTACATTTCAGCAAGACAATGCCCGCTCGCACACGGAGACAGTTTCTACTGTTCTTCTTCGTGCTTGCCAAACCATACCTTGGTCTGCAAGGTCGGCGGATCTCTCCCCAGTTGAGAACGTTTGGAACATAATGGGTAGCGCCATCAAACCAGTTCGGTATTTGGCAATCTGATTCGCCAATTGGACAGAATTTGGTACGGTACCCCCAAAATAACATCCAACAACTCTGCCAAGCCGAATAACTGTTAGCATAAGGGTTCCAGATGTACCGACATGTTGTTCGGTTCCTCAACATGTGAAGCGCTTTCTCTTGAATCAATAATTCAATTTCTGTGAAAGTGTAACCATTTGTTTAAGCGCCCATGTACGTCACATCTACCGATTTCTGTCCTACGAGGTGCTATCCAAAATTTTCGGGACTAGTGCTGCCATCTGTTGAAAACCTTACCTTTGGACTAATGGTCACCATCACCCTCGAAGTAGTTCCCATCCGCACGTACACACTAGTCCCAGCGCTTCTGCCACTGGTAAAACGTTTTGTGGAAGTCCTGTTCTTTGAGGGTGTTTATCCTCGCCAGCGATGCTTCTTGTATCCTCTATAAAGTATCAAACCGACGGTCCTTCAACTTGAGTTTCAGTTTTGGGAATAGCGCGAAGTCACAAGGTGCCATATCTGGCGAGTATGGTGGGTGGGGTACAACCGCCATGTTGTTTTTCGCCAGAAAGGTCCTGGTGAGCAAGGATGTGTGGCAGGGCGCGTTGTCGTGATGCAGCCGCCAGGTCCCTTGACGCTTTAAAGTTCGGGCCGTCGTCGCCGCACGTTTTCACGCAGCCGTCACAAAACGTCACAGTAGTGCGCCGGAATTCACTGTTTGGTTGGGTAGGACGAATTCTTTGTGCACAATTCCCTCGGTATAGAAGAAAACGATGATCATGCTCTTCACTTTGCCTTTCTCCTGTCTCGCTTTTTTGTGTCTTGGAGAGTCCGGGCCCTTCAAAAAATGGCTCAAATTGCTCAGAAGTTAAGTCCCATAGTGCTCAGAGGGCATCAGTCCCCTAGAACTTAGAACTACTTAAACCTAACTAACCTAAGGACATGACACACATCCATGCCTGAGGCAGGATTCGAACCTGCGACCGAAGCGGTCGCGTGGTTCCAGACTGTAGCGCCAGGCTCTTCCACTGGGACTATTGCTGCTTTGTCTCTGGGTCGTAACCGTAAATCCAGCTCTCGTAACCGGTGAAAACCCGTGACAAGAAGGTTGGATCATCAGATGCGGTCTGACGAAGGTCCGTGTACACTTCAACATGCTGTGCCTTCTGATCGGCAGTCAAGATCCTTGCCACATATTTTGCGGCGACACGATGCGTGCCCAATTCATTAGTCAACATTCGTTGAGCATATCCCATAACCAATGCCCACTTCATCAGTAAGGTCTTAAATGGTTCGACGTCGATCCGCACGACCAGTTGTTGAAGTTTGGCGACAATGTCTGGCGTTGTGCGGCTAACGGGCCTTTCAGTGTGAGCATCATCTTCGACGTCTGTACGGCCGGCCCTGAACACGTGCGTACGGCTCATGCTCTGTCCCCCAAACACTTGCTGAGTCATTGCAAGGGTCTCTGTAGCACTTTTCCCGAGATTCGCACAGGATTTGATACACACGCGCTGTTCCATCGTAAAATCGCCACACACGAAACACACAGTATTACGGAAATCACTGTGGACACGCAACACATCCTCCCAGCTGAATGCCACTCCACACACTGACTCTTCAGATATGCAGCTCTCGCCACCTGGCGGTGCAAATATCTACTATTTTTGCTTTCCAGATGGCAGCACCAGTCCCGCAAATTTTGGATTCCACCTCGTATTCGTATATTCATTTGTGGTCCATCGTATTTATCTTGGCTAACGGCGTCTGCTTAGGAACATACATTGGGAGTCACCTTTTAGGCCTCCAACTGATGTTTTTAACTCGGTGCGTCGCGGCCCTTCACTGCTGGCTGACGCTCCCAGCGAACTGGCCTGCAGGAGTCGTCGGCGCCGCGCCGGCTGAGAGGATCTGCTAGAGCAGCGCAGCTCTGAGCTGGGCAAAGTTTTTGCAGTTACTCATCAGGGCAGGCGTCTGATGAGCGCGCCGGACGGGCGCAGCCACTCCCTGCCCCCGCCCGTGCCTCGGCGCTCGCGGAAACCAGTTACGAACACACACAACGGCCTCATCTGCCCGCGGGAAATGACGAACAAACAGCAGCGGTTTCTTCGCCAAGCGCTAGTTACAGCGGTCCGTACTTGCTGCTTCTACGAGAAAATAAATAACTGTCGAGATATCACTGCGATATCATCCACCCACCATGCACGACTGCTGCTCGATAAACAATTCTCGATCTTAAAAAACTAAAAACCCGCCTCGATTGCGAAAAAAGCACCTAGTGTTAACCCAGGTTTCGGCGTAGATAACTACACCTTCTTCAGAACAATAAAACCCGCAAGTGCCTAAGAAAACCTTTGTCAATGATTAAAAGAAAACCATAGCTATACATTTATAAACGAAAAAGAAAAGGAAAACACAAACAGTACATATGTACAGAGTCAAAACCATTACTTAACTTAATAGTGTACTCTCCACCTCACACTGGCCTATGTTCGATGGGCCATGACCCGCCATAAACTGCAACTACAAATGGTCGCTCACTTACAAGCCGCCTCCCCCCCCCCCCTTCCCCCAGGCTTTAGGTATAGTCTTTACGAGTCCCTTCCCTTCTGTTGTCATATGTGTTTCTTTCCTAGCATAAGCAACCGTGTGCGGTTATTTTTGGGTTTCATCTCCTATTTAGCTCGTCACTTATTCTATCCATTCCATTTTTTGATATACGTTGATCTACGGTTGGGAATATATGGGCTATTTAACCCCGACCCATGTATAAACTTTCTCGTATGCGCATGCCCATTCAAGTAACTTCCCTTGCCTTGCGCATGTGCATAGGTAGCGGGTCGGGTATGAGGTGGAGCGTACACTATTAAGTAGTTGGTTGGTTGGTTTGGGGAAGGAGACCAGACAGCGTGGTCATCGGTCTCATCGCATTAGGGAAGGATTCGGAAGGAAGTCGGCCGTGCCCTTTCAGAGGAACCATCCCGGCATTTGCCTGGAGTGATTTAGGGAAATCACGGAAAACCTAAATCAGGATGGCCGGACGCGGGATTGAACCGTCGTCCTCCCGAATGCGAGTCCAGTGTCTAACCACTGCGCCACCCCGCTCGGTGACAGTTAAGTAGTGGTTTTGAATCTGTGCATATGTAATGTTTGTGTTTTCCTTTTCTTTTTCGTTTATAAATGTATAGCTATGGTTTTCTTTTAATCATTGACAAAGGTTTTCTTAGGCACTTGTGGGTTTTATTGTTCTGAAGAAGGTGTAGTTATCTACGCCGAAACCTGGGTTAACACTAGGTGCTTTCTTCGCAATCGAGGCGGGTTTTTTAATATATTAACCAACGATTGCTGACGCGCTGCGATGTTGAAGGTTCTTAAATTCTCGATCTCAGCGATTACAAATTTTCTGTGATGAAAGGAAATAGGAGGTTAACTCAGCCACATGCGAACATCTTAGGAACTACTTCGAGGTGAAGAATGGATTCGCACTCGGAACGACGACTGTCCAAATCCTCGTTCGACAGTACAAATATAGGTCCACCGCGGTTTCCTTACATCGATTAATGCAAAAGCAGGCATGGGTCATTTGATAAGGACATGGCAGAATTCCTTCTCCATTTTTTCCTAGTCAGAGCTTGCGCTCCGTCTCTAATGACCGCGTTCAGGACTGTTCGTTAAACTGTAGTCTTCCTTCATAGTTCGTGAAGAAGCGCCGTAGATGTCGAAAAGAGACATAAGAAGGGTGTGAGTCCTACAGTCATGAGCAGTTACATTCAATTATATTTAAAGCTAACGAAGCACCCAGCGTTGCCTGTGTATGTATTTATTCCAATTCTATTAGCCCATTTCCATCTTCCCCCTCTCTTTATCCATTTACTCCACCCTTTCTTCTGTCCATCTCCTCCCTCCTCCACTCTCCACTATTCATCTCCTCCTCCACCCCTTATCAGTCCATCTCTTCCTATTATTCTTTTTACTGTCCATTTCCCCCTGCCTCTCACTGTGTCCATCTCCTACTGCTCCATAGCTGTGTCCATGGTCCATGTTGTTCGTCCCCCTCTCTCCATCTCTTCCTCCCCCTTCTGTCCCCACGTTGCCACCCCCTTCCTCCTCCTAAATAGGATGTCGCTGGTTCTTACCCCACCGAATTTATTTCTTGTGTCGGTACCACGTTAACTAGAAATAGATCTGGGAATTCAGCAGGAGCTTATTAACCATCTCTTTCACAGAGTACAAATCACATATATTTGACATACACTACGTGATCAAAACTATCCAGACTCGTGGCTGAAACTGACTTAAAAGTTCGTGACGCCCTTTATCGGTAATGCTGGAATTAAATACGGTGTTGGCCCAACCTTAGCTTTAATGACGGCTTTCATTCTCGCAGGCATACGTTCAGTCAGATGCTGGAAGGTTTGTTGGGGAATGGCGACCCATTCTTCACGTAGTACTGCACTGAGGAGAGATATCGATGTCGGTCGGTGAGGCCTGGCAGAAGTCGGCGTTCCAAAACATCCCAGAGCTGTTGTATAGGATTCAGGTCAGGATTCTGTGCAGGCCAATCCATTACACGGATGTTACTGTCGTGTAACCACTCTGCCACAGGCCGTGCATTATGAACAGGTGTTCGATCGTGTTGAAAGATGCAATCGCCATCCCCGAATTACTCCCCGACAGTGGGAAGCAAGAAGGTGCTTAAAACATCAATGTAGGCGTGTGCTGTGATAGTGCAACGCAAAACAAAAGCGGTGCAAGCCCCCTCCATGAAAAACACGACCACACCGTAGCACCACCGACTCCGAATTGTACTGTAGGCACTACAAACGCTGGCAGATGACGTTCACCGGGCATTTGCCTTACCCATACCCACACCCTGTCATCGGATCGCCACATTGTGTACCGTGATTCGTCACTCCACACTACGTTTTTCCACTGTTCAGTCGTCCAATGTTTACGCTCCTTACACCAAGCGAGGCATCGTTTGGCATTTACCAGAGTGATAAGTGACTTATGAGCAGCCACTCGACCTTGAAATGTTAGTTTTCTCACCTCCCGCCTAACTGTCATAGTACTTGCGGTGGATGCTGACGCGTTTTGGTTCAAAAATGGCTCAACTGGCTCTGAGCACTATGAGACTTAACTTCTGAGGTTATCAGTCCCCTGGAACTTCGAATTACTTAACCCTAACTAACTTAAGGACATCACACACATCCATGCCCGATGGCCGATGCGGTTTGGAATTCCTGTGTGATGGTCTGGATAGATATCTCCCTATTACACACTACGACCCTCTTCAATTGTCAGCGGTCTCTGTCAGTCAACAGACGAGGTCGACCTGTAGGCTTTCACCATATCTAATGACTACTGAGATCGCTGATACGGAGCTCCTGGCAGTAGGTGGCAGCACAATGCACCTAATACGGAAAAGGTACGTTTTTGGGGGTGTGCGGATACTTTTGATCACGTAGTGTATATTTGGCATACTTCACATACCTTGTTTGTCTTGTATCTGTAGAGAATTTCGTCCTGCAGTTTACATTTCACGCATCTCAATGTTTATGACGTTATACCTCCTGAACTGTGTCTCGTACAATGATGTTACATTCAGTGGTATATGTGAATACGGTCTGCAAAATGCATTGCTAATAAAGTTAGTACTGAAAAGTAATCAATTCAAGCGTCATTGCTGATACGGCAGTCTCGCTACATGAACAGCCAAAATGCATTGAACAATAAACGTTCCCTGTTTCATCATTTAGTGGCGATTTTCAGCAATTAAAAGCTTCGTAAAGGTTTGAAATTATGCGCAAAGTCTGTTGCAAGTCTCGAAGTGCTCTCATTCTCAAACACGAATGAACTCTGCGAATTCGCGCGTAGTGAGCTACACTGCTATTTTCCCCCCGCCCTCTCATAGGTAGGTCGTTCTTTTAAGCCCAGAGATTTTTTCCAGGTATTCGCAGTTTTGCTTTTGGAGTGTGTAGCTGGTAATGGACTGTGGGAAACTGGAATAAGAGAGAATAGGAGCATTTATGTTGTGATGCTACAGAACAGTGTTGAAAATTAGGTGGACTGAGAAGGCAAAAAATGAGAAGATTCTCCGCAAGATCGGTGAGGAAAGGAATATATGGAAAACACTGAGAAGAAGAAGAGACACGATGATAGGACTTCTGTTAAGACGTCAGGTAATAGCTTCCGTGGTTCTAGAGGGAGGTGTAGAGGATAAAAACTGTAGAGGAAGACACAGATTGGGAGACATCCAGCAAATAATTGAAGGTTTCAAGTGCTACTGCGAGACGAAAAAGTCAGCACAGGAGAATAATTCATGGGGGGCAGCATCTGACCTAAAACCAACCAGAACACTGATAACTCAAAGGAAAGCTGCACTCAGCCCTCACAGATATCGATCATCAAGTCAGTTTGTTACGATTTAGTGATAAAATGATTTTTAAAGCGGAATTTTACTTGCCCAATCAATAGGGAGATGCTAAATTGATATAGTGCCATATTTGTTTATGGAAATTCATTAACACGGCAGTAAAACACGATAAATAACCAGTACGCGAGGAAACAGACACTTTCTGTTAAAAGAAGTGATGAGCGGCTTTTTTTTCCCACTACTCTTACAAGAGACACCTTGAATATAAGTGATGTTTTAATATTATAATAATAAGCATAACTTACAAGAATACTAATTTAGACTACATAATATCGAAGTGTACATACACCATCATTGTTATTACTTTACTTAGGACTAAGATTGTGAACGCACATTTGACGACGATGACAATGCCTGTGTGAAAATGAAAGAATACTATTTCTTTGAGTCGCTTTCGCTTATGGTAAGAAAAGTCAGTGTTTTTTTCCTCTTAATGCAAGACCTATCCCTCTGTCTTGGGTTACTCAACTTCTTGTGGTTTGCCTGTCATAACCAACTATTTTCTTTAATTATTCGTTTATCTTTATTTAATGTGTGTGTTTATTTTATTGATGCGCAATTCGAACCAATGCATAGATAATTTCACTGTGGCATCACAGCTACAAGTTGTTACTTGCAGCGAGTTAGTTGCAGGACAACAAAGCAGACATGTGCGGCTCGATCCTGCGACGTTATCGAGGTATTCTACTTAACAGAGCCGTGCATTGCCCAGTTACCTTAGGCGCGACCAGCATCAGGCAAAGTCGGAACTAGTTTGCTAGTATGGACTTACGCTTACAGAGCAACTAACCAGCAGAAAACCGTTGGGTAGCGTCGCAAATTCTTTGCCATTTTTTCAGAAAATTTTCTACGAAACTGGTGAACCACAAATGTAAAAAGTAAACGCTTTTAGTCAAATCTTGTTCGCAGGGTGTGATCGTGAAGGGGTGGTGAGATGGCATATCTCCAATTGTTTCACCCTTCCCCGCCCCCCTCCCCCCCCTCCCCAATCCCCATTTGGCTCTGCCCCTGTATCATAGGTTTGATGAAAGGGAGAACCATTCACTATCGAAAATTGTAACAGTGGATGTACTGGTCACAATGCAGCAAATTACTAATCCAGTTCTGCGTGAGTATGAGAACTAGTGAACGTCCACACCACTGAGAGACACCCTATCTTTGTGAGGTTCACAGTATTTGCCCCTCTCACGTACCTCCTCTCTCTGTGAATCACCGATCAGTAAGATTGGTATGGGTGCCAAAACACTGCTGATGGACGCTTTAAGACTGGTTCGCGGTCGCCCATGCTGACGACACGCGCGACACACCAGTACACCCCGATGGAATGGTAGCAGTACATTGAAAACAGCCTGGGGCTATGTAAGCATCCTGCGTGCTAACAGGACTCTGCTGAGTCGCGTGGTGGAAGTGTTCTTGTGCGAGTTACGTTTACATACGATGAACTGGAACTCCTCGTACTACTACCATTGCATTTCATGAGCGAAAGATAAAAGAACGTAGAGTCCTATAATTATCTTCTGTCTGTTCACCTACGGCATTCCTCAAGTGACCGCTACCTTCAGAATATTCTTATAAAGGAGTGAGAATCATAAATAACATTCATTCGCGCGATGGCCATTTCCGTGTTATAGCCTATTTTATACCACTCAGATAAATACTGTTTGTTTAGCTCCTTTCTGCCACTCCTCTTTGGTCTACTTATTTACATTCGATCGATGAGATGATAGTTAGTTGTTAGTTCCGGTATTACGTTGCCGTTACCCTCTTCCTAAGCCGAGGACGGTAAGGCAAGACTGTGCGGTGATGGTTTACAAGTAGGTACACCAGTTGATAGTGGAAGATTCTGACTGCCAGTATTTGGCCGCGAAGAGGAGGCGACGTCGTGGGTTTACGACAATGTCCGGCATTACATTATAAACCTCTCCGCATGAAGTGATGGCATTTGACACTGTCGATGATGATCCGTTCGTCGGATGGAGACGTTAACCTCGGCCTCCCTGATGTGTCGACAGAAGTGCCGACACAGTGTTATTTTGAGGGGGCCGATAGGCACGCTATAAGCTCACGCAGAATATCTTGAAGTCTGAAACAGGACGCTCAATGAATTGCTATAAAGAAAAGTACGTTGCTTTGGGAATACTTAACTTTTAATCCTTGTTGTATACATCGTTCTTGATGAGACATTTCATACGATAACTATCAAACTATGTAAGGCTAATGGCGCCTTGCTAGGTCGTAGCCATTGACTTAGTTGAAGGCTATTCTAACTGTCTCTCGGCAAATGAGAGAAAGGCTTCGTCAGTGTAGTCGCTAGCAAAGTCGTCCGTACAACTGGGGCGAGTGCTAGTCCGTATCTCGAGACCTGCCTTGTGGTGGCGCTCGGTCTGCGATCACACAGTGGCGACACGCGGGTCCGACATGTACTAAATGGACCGCGGCCGATTTAAGCTACCACCTAGCAAGTGTGGTGTCTGGCGGTGACACCACACTCTCCACTGACGATATTTGAGACAAGTAGGCGATATGCCTTCCCTTGAATCATAGTAAAACAAGCCCAACATTACACCGTACCAACACTTGTCACAGTCATGCACACTACACAGATACATGTTGGATGCTTCGTAACAGGTTGCAGGAAGGCAATAGCGAACCACCTCTCTTAAAACATTGCCAAGAGCGGCGATGCAGGATTCCTTGCATCCTCCCCCCTACACTCATTTTCTGCGTATGACTTCGATGTTGCCTTTAATCTTTGTAAAATGGTTGTACAGGTTACGGCGCTTAAATTTTTCTAAAGAAAATTTGTTAAAACAAAATACAAATGAAAATGACAATCCTTTTACATATAAGTAGTGGCAGCTTTCAAGAGTAACATCACTAATGTAAACCTCTTCAGCCGCAATGACCGTATCCAATCTTGTTCTGAAGCTATCGCACGCACTCTTTAAAGCAGCGCTGTCCGCATTCGCAAGTGCTGCTTCCATAGCGGTGCGTAGAGGTGCGACATTAGCGTACCTCGTCTTACTGGTAACTCTTTAGACTGTGCTCCAAACACTGTAGTCGAGGGAGTTCGAATCTGCCATAATCGGGGACCAGAATTCCTTTGACCAGAACATGTCAACGTCATCCGAGATCCAGTTTTGGACTAAATGGCTCGTATGAGGTCCTCCTCTGCCATCCCATGCATTGTTCGCACGTTGTCATTCAGTACTGACGCCAATTTCCTCAGCGATTGCCTCGGGTCCTCCGACATCAGCGCCTGAGCATTTTCGATGACAGCCGCAGTTTCTGACACGCGTTTCCTCGAATGGGGTTAGCATAACCTTCCCCAAACTTCTCCGATGCAGTATACTTGGCCACAATATCGTAAACAGTTGATCTCGGGTACGCAAAGAATCGAACTACTTCAGTGGACGAACGCCCAGCGCCAAGACTTTCGATAATCGCGGCTCTTCGGTTGTACTCCGCACTTGTCCGTAACATGTCGGCCATTTTGAGGGTCTGACTGTTTACTAGACGCCTATGGCTTTCAAGAACGCCAATCGCGGCCTCTGGTTGAACTACGATATGGCGGAAAATTCAAATTGAAATTTGTCCAGTTTTAAGCGCCGCACCCTCCACAGTTGCTTCCGACATTCTTAATGATCTCGCTGACACTTGTCACTCTGAAATATTGCCTGCCTACAGTAACCAAGTGCAATTGGATGCAGGTTTCAGTAGTTTTATAGAGATGAGGTCTGCGCAGATATAACAGCGTGCTGAGCTGTATCAAATCAGTCTTCAACTGAAGATCACAATAATTGTGCACCATTTCTTGTCTGATAGTTCGTTGCCTGCCAATTACCTTCATTGTTTCGACGGTGCGTTTTCCTTTTGATCTCCCTGCCATGTGTCACCTGTTCTACTGCCTTTGTCGCAGTATACGGTATTAGTTTCTTTGTAATATCTGATATTAACGGTTATCTTATGATTCGATTTGTATAATTATGTTTATGCACTTAAAGTGTGTTACGTATGCGAGCAGACAGTATTTCATTAGAAACTGAACGCCATTAGTTGTTTTGTTTTTTAACATTTATTATAATTTTGGTAGTAACTGAGTAATTTCATTTAGAAACCGTGAAGTTGATTTTTTATATTTTACGTAATGGTTCCGTTATTGCATTTGAAAATTTAAATATAAAATGTAATTCAACCTTTTCTTCTACACTCGTGCGCGGAGCAGTGATAATATTGACTGACTTAAAGTCTCCGTAAACGTATACAAAGATCGATGTAACATGGCGACTACCATGGTACATGCACAATGGGTGTAGCATCACGGTCACGTCACTACCTTTAAGTGTCTCTCGTACCTTCTATCACGAAACCATACACATTTACGATCATTTTTGTATACGACGTGCCTGTTGCACTTCCCCCATTCTTGCAGCGGTGTGCCGTACGTCTCTAGAAGAGCGTAGCGTTCCAAAAGATTGGAAAAGGGCCCAGGTCATCTCCGTTTTCAAGAAGGGACGTCGAACAGATGTGCAGAAATATAGACCTATATCTCCAACGTCTATCAGTTGTAGAATTTTGGAACACGTATTATGTTCGAGGATAATGACTTTCCTGGAGACTAGAAATCTACTCTGTAGGTATCACCAGGGGTTTCGAAAAAGACGATCGTGTGAAACCCAGCTCGCGCTATTCGTCCACGAGACTGAGGGCCATAGACACGGGTTCCCAGGTAGATGCCGTGTTTCTTGACTCCCGCAAGGCGTTTGATACAGTTCCACACAGTCGTTTAATGAACAAATTAAGAGCATATGGACTATCAAACCAATTGTGTGACTGGATTGAAGAGTTCCTAGATAAACGAATACAGCATGTCATTCTCAATGGAGAGAAGTCTTCCGAAGTAGGAGTGATTTCAGGTGTGCCGCAGGGGAGTGTTGTAGGACCGTTGTTATTCACAATATATATAAATGACGTTGTGGATAACATCGGATGTTCACTGAGCCTTTTTGCGGATGATGTAATGTATCGAGAAGTTGTAACAATGAAAAATTGTAGTGAAATGCACGAGGACCTGCAACGAATTGACGCATGGTGCAGGGAATGGAATGGCAATTGAATCTCAATGTAGACAAGTGTAATGTGCTGCGAATACATAGAAAGAAAGAAAGATCCTTTATCATTTAGCTACAATATAGCAGGTCAGCAACTGGAAGCAGTTAATTCCATAAATTATCTGGGAGCAGGCATTAGGAGTGATCTGAAATGGAATGACTGTATAAAATTAATCGTCGGTAAAGCAGATGCCAGACTGAGATTCATTGAAAGAATCCTAAGGAAATGCAGTCCGAAAACAAAGGAAGTAGGTTACAGTACACTTGTTCGCCCACTGCTTGAATACTGCTCACCGGTGTGGGATCCGTACCTAATAGGGTTGATAGAAGGGATAGAGAAGATCCAACGGAGAGCATCGCAATTCGTTACAGGATCATTTAGTAATCGCGAAAGCGTTACAGAGATGATAGATAGACTACAGTGGAAGACTCTGCAAGAGAGATTCTCAGTAGCTCGGTAAGGGCTTTTGTTGAAGCTTCGAGAACATACCTTCACTGAGTAGTCAAGTAGTATATTGCACCCTCCTACGTATATCTCGCGAAGAGACCATGAGGATAAAATCAGAGAGATTAAAGCCCACCCAGAGGCAAACCGAAAATCTTTCTATCCACGAACAATAAGAGACTATAATAGAAGGGAGAACCGATAGAAGTACCCTCCGCCACACACCGTCAAGTGGCTTGCGGAGTATAGATGTCGATATAAACGTGGTCTGATTTATGACAAATTCTTAGAAAGGTTCTTCACTATAGTCTACAAAACTGATGAAAGTTATCTCTCTCTCTCTCTCTCTCTCTTTCGTCCTTTGTTACTTTGTGACCTTTTCTCTTTCCGTTACCTTTCTACCACTCGCTCTCACTGCGGAAAACTTGAAATGAAAATATATTTCGTTTCATTTCTTCTCTACAGTCTCAGAGCTCAGATTAACAACGTTGTTTCAAAACATATGATGAAATTAACATATCCGCTCCAAGTTGAACAGGACGTTCCGAAGGCCCGGCACACATGTTAGCCCAGGACGCGACACGACTTTCTCAGCGCTGCTACCGAATTCGTATTACAGCCGCGGCTCATGCAGCGCTCAGAGCCTCATTATTCCTCTTGTCAGGACCGACAAGGCAGGATTCCTCAAATTTTACCTCGCATGCCGACACACTTGTAACCAAATTAATGTGATTATGTAATCTGACATACGCTTCTCGGCATTAAGAATCCTTCCGCTGTGATCTTTTTTTCTGTTGACTCGCCATAACGGTGATGGTACAAGTCCTTAATACAAATCAAAGTGTTTTTGTGTACAACAACGATGAGAGCTGAACACGGCATCTTACGCAGGACTTACTACGCATGTTTTTCTGATCAAAATTACAGAGATCGTGGCATATATCTACCTCTGCATATTTTACGTCACGCGAGTTGGCGCTGCGGCTAAGCCTCCGGATTTGTGACTCAAAAACACTTAGATTCGAACGCCTGTCCGATTAGACGTATTTAAGTTTTCCGCAACTTCAATAAATCACTTGAGGGTAATACCGGGTGGTAATTCCCCTTCTTCGCCAAGCGAGCGCTCCATCAATGTGGACGAAACCTTAAAAAGTTTAACCTATCTTTTAGATACAGGGTGTTTCAAAAAGGACTTTACAACTTTAAAAATTCATATAAATTTATTGAAAGAAGACATAGAGCAGGGTTTAGTGTTATTTTGTAGGAAAACGTAAAGTTTTTTTTTGTGCCTTAAACTAAAGATGTTGTATGTGGCTTCCGTTGGTTATCCTGCACACATCCCTTAGGAAATCAATTTCTTCCCAAACTCGCTGCAGCATTGCAGGTGTAACTTGCTCAGTGGCGGCGTGAATTCTTGGTCTAAGTTCACGTAGAGAAGCCAGCACAGGAGGGAAAAACACGATATCCTTGATGAATCACTAAAAAAAATTAAAAAAACAGAATGGTGTCAGGTCGGGGGAACGTGGGAGTCATGCAATTAGCGCATCACGGCCGATTCATTGACCTATAAAGTGGTCACTGGGAAAATCCCGGACATCAGCCAGATAGTGTGGTGGTGTATCATCTTGTATGAAGTAAATATTTCATTCTTGGTCATCCTTATCGATCTGTGGTATCAAAAATTGTTCTAATATCTCCAGGTACACTATCCCGTTGATGGTTCTCTCACAAAAAAAGGGGCTGTACACTTTGTTCTTTCTCAATGCACAAAAAACGTTCAGTTGAGGGCTATCACGAACATGTTGCAGTGTTTGATGTCGATTTTCGTGGCCCCAAATCCTACAGATGTGTGTTAACCTTGACACTTGGGTTAAAAGTCGACTCGTCAGAAAAGATGATTTTGTTCAAGAAATGTTCATCCTCACGCAATCGATTTCACACATCCGCACAGAAGTTCCTGCGAGAAATTTTATCAGTGTCTTTTACTGCTTTTACGAACGTTAATCTGTACGGTTGTAAATGCAAACTGTTTCTCAACACATGCCAAACAATCGTATGTGGGATTTGCAGTTCGCGAGATGCACGCCTGGTCGATTTCGTTGGGCTGTTGACAAAACGTTGCCTCACTCGCTCAGCGATGTCGTCAAACGTGCTTGGACGACCTGATAATTTCTCGTGTCTTACCGAGCACCCTGACGCTGAAACGTTGTCGCCGACTTCTATTCACCAAACCATAACACACAGCTAGCACGCCCGGATCCAGTGAAGGCAGCCATCTTTAACGTAACTGCCGCTGACGCTCCTTACGGAGCGATTCAGCACTAGCGAACTACGAGAGACAAAACTCGATGTATTTCTCTACAGATTGACACTACAGTCAGATCTGTAGGTACTATGAATTTGTTTATATGAATTTTCAAAGTTGTAAAATCCTCTTCGAAACACCATGTATTTCACTAAGTACAAGGTTATTACAAATGATTGAAGCGATTTCACAGCTCTACAATAACTCTATTATTTGAGATATTTTCACAATGCTTTGCACACACATACAAAAACTCAAAAAGTTTTTTTAGGCATTCACAAATGTTCGATATGTGCCCCTTTAGTGATTCGGCAGACATCAAGCCGATAATCAAGTTCCTCCCACACTCGGAGCAGCATGTCCCCATCAATGAGTTTGAAAGCATCGTTGATGCGAGCTCGCAGTTCTGGCACGTTTCTTGGTAGAGGAGGTTTAAACACTGAATCTTTCACATAACCCCACAGAAAGAAATCGCATGGGGTTAAGTCGGGAGAGCGTGGAGACCATGACATGAATTGGTGATCATGATCTCCACCACGATCGATCCATCGGTTTTGCAATCTCCTGTTTAAGAAATGCCGAACATCATGATGGAAGTGCGGTGGGGCACCATCCTGTTGAAAGATGAAGTCAGCGCTGTCGGTCTCCAGTTGTGGCATGAGCCAATTTTCCGCGGGCTACGCGTGAAACTTGCCCGCACGCGTTCAACCGTTTCTTCGCTCACTGCAGGCCGACCCGTTGATTTCCCCTTACCGAGGTATCCAGAAGCTTTAAACTGCGGATACCATCGCCGAATGGAGTTAGCAGTTGGTGGATCTTTTTTGAATTTCGTCCTTAAGTGTCGTTGCACTGTTATGACTGACTGATGTGAGTGCATTTCAAGCACGACATACGCTTTCTCGGCTCCTGTCGCCATTTTGTCTCACTGCGCTCTCGAGCGCTCTGACGGCTTCAGCCGAACAAAACTTTGAGTTTTTCTACGTATCTGTAGTGTGTCGTGACCATATGTCAATGAGTGGAGCTACAGTGAATTTATGAAATCGCTTCAATCATTTGTAATAGCCCTGTATATACGAAGACCCATAGATGTTCACCAGGCAGTCGCTGAAAGCTCGTGTTAACCATAGAAAAAATATTGGTTTACCATGATTTGTCATTGCAGGAGTTAAGACACCAAGCAACACAGAGCTTAGCTCTCGTCAGTCACATTCTTTCTTGCTCGCTCATGCCTCGTCATGGAAATACACGCTTGTGTAGAAGAATGCTATGCGAATGTATATCACAGCAGTGAGAAAATTCCTAAGGAGGATGGCTATAGAGAGAAGCTGTATCATAAAAATTCTATTTTCAGTGTATCAGTAGTCTGTTTTCTATGTCGTCAGTCTCTGGAGATCAAACGTATGGTCGACTTTCGGAATTAAAACAGGATTGAGAATGTGATGATCCAATTTTATCTTAGTGGATTGTAGCTGCGAACAGACGAGCTCCACTGTCGTAGATTATGAACCAGTTCAATAATAAATAAAACCAACTGCAGGTACGTCACGGGTCCCAGTCATATCATTCAGAAACATTTCCATTACTATTCGAATACCGTTAAGCGTGCGTTATAGGATATAAACGTTGGTGACCTAAGCAGGAACTTTACAAACACAGAAGAGAGGAGAAGATTGCGTGAAGCGATGAGTGGTAATAAGTCCTACATGTTGCTGTATGTCAACGGCAGAACACAGTTACACGGAATAGCAGGTGAGTTGATGGAGCGCTCTTGGCAAAAAGGAACAGTTACTCGTACAGGTAATGATCACGTGATATAATCTGCCTGTCACTCATTCTTCACGTCCGAATAACTTAAGGTTTGTAGATCATGGCAAACCGTTTTTTGTCTCTATAGCATGGCTATGGAGACAAATATGTTCAACAGTTCTCACATGCTTATACTATTACACTATGTGAGTGTACCTGACTGGCTTCTCTGGTTACCTCACATAAATTCTATTGAAAATATGTAGAAATGTCTCGAAGCACACAAATGTGTCACACACTCTAATCCAATCAATTTCCGTCAGATGTCGTCCTTGTTTCTAAAATATTTCTAGAGTGGAAATATCCCATTACGCTAAATACACTCTAAGACAGAAAAAGGCACTCCACGAAGGAATTATCCAAAGGAGACGAAAATCAGTAGATGTGATGAACATATACAGAAAAAACAAATGATTTCAGTTTCAGAAAAGATGAATGATTCACTCAAGAGAGAGAGCTTCACAAACTGAGCAAGTCCACCTCTGGCCCCTATGCAAGCAGTTATTTAGCTCTATCGAGTTACTGGATGTCCTCCTCGGGGATATCGTGTCAGACGCTACCCCATCGAAATGTTCTCAATTGGGGAGAGATCCGGCGACATTGTTGGCAAAGGTAGGGATTGGCTAGCACGAAGACAAGCAGTAGGAACTCTAGCTGCATACAACAGGGCAATATCTCGCTGAAATGTAAGCCCAGGATGGCTTGCCATGAAGTGCAACTAAACAAGACATAGAATATCGTCGATATATCGCTGTGCTGTAAGAGTGGCGCGAATGACAGCCGAAGGTATCCTGCTATGAAATGAATTGGCACCACC
Source organism: Schistocerca americana (assembly GCF_021461395.2). Lineage (NCBI taxonomy): Eukaryota > Metazoa > Arthropoda > Insecta > Orthoptera > Acrididae > Schistocerca > Schistocerca americana. Next base: position 845,459,822 of record NC_060121.1, read on the forward strand.
GACCATCACTCTTGTTTGTCGGGCCGCATGGCGGGCGACAATCAGGTTCTTGAAAATTTCTCGGGTATTCAGCCGGGTAGCGTCGTCCAAAAGGCGCAATGTTTCGGCAAGCCGACTTCTTGCCATCTTCAGGCGTTCTTGGAGTCTGATCTCTAATGGATGCCGACTTTATATAATCTCTACCCCTCTCCCGCAGCCTCCGTCTGGGCGCTTCCGGAGGCTGCGGGGGAGGGGTCGAGATTATATAAAGTCGGCATCCATTAGAGATCAGACTCCAAGAACGCCTGAAGATGACAAGAAGTCGGCTTGCCGAAACATTGCGCCTTTTGGACGACGCTACCCGGCTGAATACCCGAGAAATTTTCCAGATTTCTGTACGCCGGGAAAACCTCAGATCACACGATGATCGGGTTGGTTTCTGGGGCGTCTTCAGACACGTCTTCGATGCTTCTGATGGTCAGTTTGAAGTGGGACTCATCACTGAAGACAATTTTTCTGTAGTCAATGACAGCAGTGGGAACCAACCAGACTGTCGACCGCAATGCGGCCCAGCTACCAGAAATCACGGTCTACGATGACATTGCTTTTCATAGCAGGAACCCTTTCGTTGGCATCCTTACAGTACAGCGGTGCATCGACGATATTCTACGTCCCGTTTTGTTGCCTTTATGGCAAGCCATCCTGGGCTTATATTTCAGCAGATAATGCCAGTTCGCACACAGCGAAAGATTCTACTACTTGCCTTCGTTCTTGCCAAACCCTACCTTGGCCAGCACGGGCGCCGAATCTCTACCAAGCTGAAAACTTTTTAAGCATTATCAGGAGGGCCCTCCCATCATCTCGGGATTTTGACGACCTAACGCGGCAGTTCAACAGATTTTGGCGCATCTCTCAGAAGGAAACTAACAAATCGAATCAAACAATTCCAAGCCGAATAATTGCTTGCATAAGGGTCAGAGGTGGACCAATGCGTGATTAACTCGCTAAATTTGTGAAGCTCTTTCGCCTGAATAACTCAACCAATTTTCCTGAAATTCTAATCATTCATTTATCTCTACATGTATATGACATACAACGATTTCCGTCCCATTCAGACAATACCCTTCAATGTTTTAATTGTATCTGAAAAACAGATGGTTTTTAGAGTATGATCAAATTACAGGTATGAGAATAGTTCCATTGAATTTCGAGAAATGAAGCAGTGCATAATTTCAGCTCATAACTGGAGACAATCATCTTACGAACTATATAGTTTTGTTTCTTTTTTGGTCTAATAAATTCCGTGAGGCTGCCTCATTTATATAAATTTTTCTAGCAACGATCAAACTTGTCACCTCCAAGACAGATGTTCATTTTCTATAAATTTTAACAATAACGGCAAAGTTGTCATACGAGTAAATTGTGTCTGTATGGTTACAGCTTCACATTAATTTTTCAATCACTTTCATCTTCAGCTGATTCCTTCCTCAACAAGATCATGTTTCAATGGGAGGATGCGATGGGGACCAGGGAATTCTTGGAAACAAATACGTAAGTGTTTTGCATGAAAGTAGCTTTCATCTGAAATAATGTGACATAATATGCCTTTCCCTACATACATTTGCCTTTCTCAGAAATGTTCAAATGTGTGTTAATTCCTAAGAGACCAAACTGCTTAGGTCATCGGTCCCTAGATTTACACACTACTTTAACTAAATTATGCTAAGAACAACACAAACACCCATGCCCGAGGCAGGTCTCGAACCTCCGGCGGGAGTGGCCGCGCAGTCCGTGACATGGCGCCTCAAACCGCGCGGCCACTCCGCGCGGTTAGTTACCTTGCTGTTGAGGCTCGCAACCATGAGTCAGTGGACACAGGAGTGACTGCAAATGACAGAATTTTCGTCGAGCCAAAAACTATGACATATTTCGCATCCTCTCTTTAGGTGACGGCAAGAGCTCTTTGCACAGCTGCGAACGGGACACAGTTCGTCAGCGCACAGAAGTTACACTACTACTTCAGTTTGTTGTCTTTCTACTGTTTTATATTGTTTTGGTATTTATCTACCATATTTGTCCCGTAAAAATTAAATAGCTATGTACCGTGCAACCTCTGACTTCGGACAAAGAATACAACAACAATAAAATATTTCGTTGGTCCTCTGTGGAAAACTCATTTGTATTAATAATATGTAGAAGAAACGTGATAATTTTCAAGTTACCTTTGTGGTTTTATTATCCTTCGTACATATAATTATTCCAAGTATGTACTTCTATTTACACTTTTCCCCGCTAGTAACTTTAAGTACGCTGCCACTTTCATATACATCGTTCTAATTGCGGGCACCTGACAATGGCGGACCGATTAATAAAGAGCGTCCTATTGGTTTCAATGAGAAACAGGAACTAGCTTATCTGGCATTATCTCTGTCTTCGAAAAGAGGGAGACAAAAAATGTATAGAGATTAATGGGAATATTTGCCCTACTTTATTGTAGGTGGCAAAATCCATACAGGGATATGTAGATACGTACATGATTTGTTACTACAAAAGAATCAACTCTTGTGCTGCGCTGGTACGAAGGATTAAGTTAGACTTTATTACAGTGACTGACTGTTCCGTCGGTTCTTGTACAATATTTTGTACATCCTGACTGAAAACCACACGACACTGGTGTAATATTCGACAATATTTATTATTTGTTACACGAGCCGGTTTTCAGCTGTTACGCCATCATCAGATACAGAGATAAGTATGAGGTGCAGTGAAATTTTGTTGGGTCATAGATTATAAACCAGACCATGTACAGAGTATCTCCATTCCCAGAGATGAAAATGTTAATGTTAGAATAGGAATAAAACAAGCGAGGTTGTTTCAATGTAAATGGGATGTAAGATTATTTAACAAAGATAAAATATGTGACACATTAACTAATGAATTATATACAAATTACAGCAGTTGTCCGTAGAATAATATAATTGAAAAATAGCTTTGGTGCGAAATTTCAAGGATATGGCTGAACAAGCTAGTCTGGTCTTTAATAGGTCATAAATTCCAAACAGATGAGATATAATACTGATATTAAGCAGGTGAGCGATGCAGCTGTCATTATACAGTGTAAATTTTTTAACACCACAAGAAAATTTATACGAAGTGAAATAAAGGAGATGGAGCATGTAAGCAGGAGTGATAATTTACAACGTGGCCTGGATGGGATTATGAGTAGTACTTGCAGTAGAAGTGGTGAGTAAGGGAAATGGCTGGTAATTCAATAGTAGGCTTGGGTTGATGAACATGTGGTTATTAGTTCACGTAATTTCGAGACAGTTTATCTTCCTTCCTTTGGGGATGTGACGTAATAATTCATTTTTCACCATGTAACTATCGCCTTCTTTAGTTTCAATGCGCCACATACTTATCATTGTGTCTGATGATGGCGTAACAGCCAAAAACCGGTTCGTGTAACAAATACATTACTGGCCATTAAAATTGCTGCACCACGAAGATAACGTGCTACAGAAGCGAAATTTAGACCACAGGAAGAAGTTGCTGTGATATGCAAATGATTAGCTTTTCAGAGCATTCACACAAGGTTGACGCCTGTGGCGACACCTACAACGTGCTGACATGAGGAAAGTTTCCAACCGATTTCTCATACACAAACAGCAGCTGACCGGCGCTGGCTGGTGAAACGTTGTTGTGATGCCTCATAACGAGGAGAAATGCGTACCATCACGTTTCCGACTTTGATAAAGGTCGGATTGTAGCCTAACGCGATTGCGACATTGCTGCTCCTGTTGGTCGAGATCCAATGACTGTTGGCAGAATATGGAATCGGTGGGTTCAGGAGGGTAAAACGGAACGCCGTGCTGGATCCCAACAGCCTCGTATCACTAGCAGTCGAGATGACAGACATCTTATCCGCATGACGGTAACGGATCGTGCAGCCACGTCTCGATCCCTGAGTTAACAGATGGGGACGTTTGCAAGACGACAACCATCTGCTCGAACAGTTCGACGACGTTTGCAGCAGCATGGACTATCATCTCAGAGACCATGGCTGCGATTACCCTTGACGCTGCGTCACAGACAGGAGCGCCTGCGATGGTGTACTCAACGACGAACCTGGGTGCACGAATGGCAAAACGTCACTTTTTTGGATGAATCCAGGTTCTGTTTACAGCATCATGATGGTCGCATCCGTGTTTGGGGACATCGCGGTTAACGTACATTGGAATCGGGTATTCGTCATCGCCATACTGGCGTATCACCCGGCATGATGGTATGGGGTGCCATTGGTTACACGTCTCGGTCACCTCTTGTTCGCATTGACGGCACATTCAACAGGGGACGTTACATTTCAGATGTCTTACGACCCGTGGCTCTACCCTTCATTCGATCCCTGCTAAACCCTACATTTCAGCAGGATAATGCACGACCGCATGTTGCAGGTCCTGTACGGGCCTTTCTGGGTACAGTAAATGTTCGACCTCTGCCCTGGCCAGCACATTCTCCAGATCTCTCACCAACTGAAAACGTCTGGTCAATGGTGGCCGAGCAACTGGCTCTTCACAATACGCCAGTCACTACTCTTGATGAACTGTGGTATCGTGTTGAAGTTGCATGGGCAACTGTACCTGTACACGCCATCCAAGCTCTGTTCGACTCAATGCCCAGGCGTATCAAGGCCGTTATTACGGCCGGAGGTGGTTGTTCTGGGTACGGATTTCTCAGGATCTGTGCACCCAAACTGCGTGAAAATGTATTCTCATGTCAGTTCTAGTACAATATATTTGTGCAATGAATACCCGTTTATCATCTGCATTTCTTCGTGGTGTAGCAATTTTAATGGCCAGCAGTGTAATAAATATTGTAGAATATTGCACCAATGTTGTGTGTGTTTCATTCATAATTACATTTTATTACTGCAGGCCATGTAACTTTTATTAAATACTGCATTGTGACGCAGATCCACAACGTTATCTTTCAGCAAGCAGAAATACTTTGCGAACAGCGGTGGGAACGACAGCTGAAGCGCTGCGACCGGAAGTGTGGAGATGGACTGAGTGTTCAGTGTAGGATGCCGGTGTTTACGCTGAGACGGGAGGCGTCCTGCGACCAGAGATTCTTGTAAACGCCAGGACTGACCGCCGCTGGTTACGCGTCCGTCATCGCATCTGTTTCTACACAGCGCGCCAGATGTTTAACGCAGGAGATCGCGGCCGTTGACAGACACATGTCAGATACGATTTCCACGAATTTAAATCTGATCTCATTATGACTTGCTGAATGCCGTCTGAATACTTTGTGCGTATCTCGTATGTTACTTCGAAAATTCTCAACAGTTTTTGTCCAGAGTGTATGTTTTGGGTATACTTTACTACATTTACAGGATACAATATTTTCACATTGTTTGGCGCCACAATAAGCCACTTGAAATTCGCAGCAGGATGAAATCGATAGTGCAATAATTCATCATACCTTAGGCAGCCATGTGACGAAAACGTTGCCATTCCGTTTACAGGATAATGCTGAATCTTTTAGCTCTAAAATGTAAGTATCACGCGTGGAGAAATGTTTAGAGTGGGTAGATATAATGAGAAATTTAGAACACGTTGAATGCTTACTAAATGTGCAACTGACGAGATTCTCGTCTGTGAGCAGCTTCAGTAACATGTCATCAGACACGAAAGGAAAGTTTTTACTTTCGTGTGGTAACTACAAACCATGTTAAGCTGTTGGCGAATCAGAACAACACTGATAACTTTGGAAGCTAAGTACTGTCTTCATTAATATCAGCAATTGAAAAAAATTTTAATTACTCGTAACTGACTGCAGCATTTTTTTTCTGGTAGGCCCCAGTAAAAAGGATTGCGACTATTACTTATGTAGTGACAACAGTTAACCTTCGTAAGCGCAACAGAAAGCTGACTCGTGACTCTGACTCCCCTAAGTGGGGAGCAAAGTTGAAGAAACTCTTAACGTAATGGAGGTCGTCTTATAGACGTCCTCCTGGGCAATGCGCATGTCTATGCAGTTTGTATAATCTGAAACAATTACCAACCTTACAATAAATAAAAAACTCTGACCGATGAATATAAAAACAGCTTTCCTCCGATCATTTGCTAAGAGCTGAATTGCAGTGTACTCTGGCTGTGCTGCTGCATTTGCCGTATGTCTGTTGTACAAGTACTGAATGATGAAAGTACTGAATGATGAAAAATCACACATTACAGAATAGTATTCACGCTGCTCTGAAATGCACAACGTATTTATTAGGGCCGGTGCAATTAAACAGTGCATGCGGTTATTGTGACCTTACATAAGCTCGTGGTTACCAGAAAAACACAAATCAAATGGCTCCAAGCCCTATGGGACATAACTTCTAATGTCATCAGTCCCCTAGAACTTAGAACTGCTTAAACCTAACTAACCGAAGGACATCACTCACATCCATGCCCGAGGCAGGATTCGAACCTGCGACCGTAGTAGGAGCGCGGTTCCGGACTGAAGCGCCTAGAACCGCCCGGCCACAGCGGCCGGCAAAATACACACAGCAGTACCAAATTTGCTAATAACTCGCTCTATCAGAAAACCATTCCCTTCACAGAATATGCAGACAAACATTAAACCACCTTAATCAATTTCGAAATTCAAAGTTAGGGCAAAAGAAGTCAATCACTTTACATGATACACACAATAATAATATCAAAGAATCACTCTGACTGTTACTGAACGTGAGGGGGCTTTACTATCTGGCATGATCAAATGGCTCTGAGCACTATGGGACTTAACATCTATGGTCATCAGTCCCCTAGAACTTAGAACTACTTAAACCTAACTAACCTAAGGACATCACACACATCCATGGCCGAGGCAGGATTCGAACCTGCGACTGTAGCGAAGCATAGTTAAGCTGGTCCATTTTTAGACTTTCAAGTCAGATGCAGTCAGGTTTTTGTACCTCCCACATATGGATGTAGTTTCATTGTGGGTGCTAGACGTTTACGTCAGGGGGTCGAAGCGCTATAAAGATGTCGCAGGAATATCAGCGTTATTCCTATCCCTTGAATATATTATTCCACAAAAGCCTATTGCCTTCAGAGCAAAACCCATTTGCATTTCTTACGTATAGTCTTCATATGTTACCGAGTCGACCTCAGATTCATCGTCAGCTAGTAAATCCAGTACTTAACTATTTAACGCTTTTAATTCCTCCAAGATACCCTTCAATCGGTTCGGACGATTTTCGTTTCCTAGATACGTTTCTCACAAGTCTTTGAACGTAATGTGGTCTGCTTTTGATTCAACTTGGAAATAATCGCAGCTGTCTGAGTCATAGCGAATAATTCTTAAAATAGCCATCCTTCTTGTGTTACTATTCACAAACTATGCAAACGCGTTGTTACTACATGAATCATGCTGCAGTGACGGACCTGTACGAATAATCATTCATATAAACGTAAGCTAATAAAGAGTTTATCTGCCTGCAAACATGGTATAGTGTATCTTACAAGTTAACTGCGTGTCGAGCTTGGACTAATGTATTTACAGATGCGGAGCTTGAAATCTCTCGAAAATCTTCTGATGATTAAAATCGTTTTCTCTTGCTTTTTTTGCTGCTGGATTTCACAACCAAATGATAATACAGCAGACTATTAGAACAGAATTAGCTGTATTTAGAGAAAATATTAAAACATTTAGCTCAGCCGACAAGAAGTTTAAATACTCAGTCTTCCCTTTCTGACACCGCATTTCGTTCTCTGTCTATAAGTGACATAATCGTCTCTGACGTACACTCGTCCACTAGGACAACGTACTGGGTTATGTTTCTCAAACCGTCCTAGAATCAGTCACATATTTGAGAACCGTGTGGTCAGACGTTTCATAATAAAGTGCGGTACAGTGTCGAACCGGAAACCTAGGAATACAAAATATGCGCTTTTGCCTGCATTCGTGGTTCACAGGATACCGTGCGTAGAAAGGTCGAACCGTGGTTCGCACTAGCGACGCTTTTTAATGAGATGATCCTTCTTTCCTGTCGTCTCGGAGCTTCCGCATCGAAGATCCACAGTGCTGTCGCGGTGCGCAAACAAAGAGTGCAACGTATTGCTCCTTAGTCTTCCTCGAAAACGTTTGTCGACGGACCCAGATTATTTTCCATGCACTGGTACACGTGTGATACGATGTTAAACAAGGACGACCAGCCTCGCTTTGCCGCGAGACGGGGTTAAAAATAGCCACTTCTTCTGCACAACTAATCAGTGCCCTGTAGCAATACAGGTACTTTGGAATGACTGGGTTGTGAAACGAGTAGTGCAAACAGTCACTAAACGGCCTTAAGCCGGTTTGTATTGTCTCCTCCATAAAGAAAACTGGACTAAAATCTGAAGTTATAAGGAAGGCTGTCACACAAAAGTACCAAAAGTTTCCAATGGAACAAATGGAACTGGTTGTCTTTAACAACGCCTCGCGAAGTTAATGTTGCTGTCGTCAACCGTACCTGCCACTAGCTGACATCTTCACGTCCTAGTATGAGATCTCTGTATGTTCCGGCGTATCGACAAGCGCCGGCAGAAGACGAACATCGCGAGAGCAAAGAAGCCTGTGAGACGTTGTCAGCCAATAGCCCGCTGACAAGACCGCACCACGACGGCGGAGAGAATATAAGTGCCGCTCCTGCCAGCCTCGGCCTCACAGTGGTCGCACAGTTGAACACTACTTGTTTGCATGTCACCCATCGCTTGCGACCCGTTCTTATACATACAAAGTTAAGTATTGTACATTTTCTTTGTTGTAATAAAAACTATTAATGTGATTTGCTTGAATTATTGTATAGCATTCCGAGAACGCAGCAACGTTTAGGCACCCTGTGCGAGATGAGTGAGCCTGACCCCACACTATATGCTTAACAAACGCTCTCTCATTAAGTCGTTCCCTTTCTCACTTAACAGGAAAACTGTTAAATTGATCATTCAGCGTTATTCACTACAGACTTCATTCACGCAACACCTTTAAAACCTCACATGGCCTCGTAGTAATCACACCCCCAACTCTATTAGGCGAGGGCTACTGGCTGGCTGGCTCCTGATTTCGCGAGTTACAAAATCGCTCCACCAAATAATTTCAACATGCAGACCTTTTCGCTGATCAGATCCTGGATGGAATGTAGACATTTCGGGGTGCTATTACCGCCTAACCCTCAAAGTTATGTTGTGTTCACCGGGGACCTAAAACCGACGGAGAGGCTCCGCCCCCGCCGCAGCCGCAGTGGTCCGCAACCCCACCACGACTACCGCAGTCCACTTCACCCCTCCGGCGCCCCACACCGAACCCAGGGTTATTGTGCGGTTCGGCCCCCGGTGGACCCCCCCCCCCCCCCCCCCCAGGGAACGTCTCACACCCGACGAGTGTAACCCCTATGTTTGCGTGGTAGAGTAATGGTGGTGTACGCGTACGTGGAGAACTTGTTTGCGCAGCAATCATATGGTTCAAATGGCTCTGAGGACTATGGGACTTAACTTCTGAGGTCATCAGTCCCCTAGAACTTAGAACTACTTAAACCTAACTAACCTAGGGACATCACACACATCCATGCCCGAGGCAGGATTCGAACCTGCGACCGTAGCAGTCGCGCGGTTCCGGACTGAGCGCCTAGAACCGCACGGTCACCGTGGCCGGCGCTCACCAATCGCCGACATGGTGTAGCTGAGGCGGAATAAGGGGAACCAGCCCGCATTTGCCGAGGCAGATGGAAAACCGCCTAAAAACCATCGACAGACTGGCCAGCTCACCGGACCTCGACACAAATCCGCCGGGCGGATTCGTGTCGGGGACCGGCGCTCTTTCCCGCCCGGAAAAACCCTCATAGTACTAACTATAGGGTGCTGCTTCCCGCCAACCTTCTGAAGCGTTTATTCCCTACAATTCATTAGGAAACATGCACCATATTGTAGAAATCATTCGCGTTTGAAAACAGCAGGGTCGGGCAGAGCACCAGCATTTAGCTGAATAAGCTATTATCTTCAGGCTGGAAAATAGTTGTGCACTCTGGTAACCGGAAAATCGGCGCTGGCGTTCACATTAGCGATCACCACTAGCCGACGATGCGGTCAGGAACTGACAAGTTACAGTAAATCACGCCAGTTCATGAACTGAGGAAACCTCTTTTTTGTGAGGGATTCCGCCTTATGCAAGACATATTCCGGGTTTTGCATTAGGCAGAATTCCTCATCCAATTTTCTTAGCAGGCACGAAAATAAGAACTGCAGCACCACAAGATGATTACTTTTGTGTGTGTGTGTGTGTGTGTGTGTGTGTGTGTGTGTGTGTTCTGACTGGTTCGATGCTGCTGCTTGTCACGAATTCCTCTCCTGTGCAAACTTCTCAGAGTAGTGCTTGTTCCTCCGTCCTGAATTGTTTGTTGGGTGTATTCCAAACTGTGTCTTTCCCTACAGTTTTTAATCTCTACTGCTCCCTCTAGTAGTATGGAAAGCACACTCCGTTGTCTTGAGATATGTATCATCCTGTCCCTAATTCTTGCCAGTGTTCTTCGTATTTTCTACTCCTCGCCGATTCTGCAAAGAACCTCTTTATTCCTTATTTCATGGGTCCACCTGATTTACGACAGTCTTACGTAGCACCACATACCAAATGTTTCGATTCTCTTCTGTTCCGGTTTTCCGAGTGTTCATGTTTCACTAAAATACAATGCTGTGCTGCAAACGTACGTTCTCAGAAATTTCTTCCTCAAATTAAGGCCAGTGTTTAACACTAGTAGATTTGTCTTGGCCTTGAACACCCTTTCTTTCATTGTTAGTCTGCTTTATATGTCCTCCTTGCTTCGTCCATCATGGATTATTTTGCTGCCTGCGTGGCAAAATTCCTTAACTTCGTATATTCGTGATCACCAACTCTGATAAGTTTTCTCGTAGTTCTCATTTCTGCTGCTTCTCATTACTTTCATCGTTCTTTGATTTACTCTCAATCCATATTTTGTACTTACCAGACAGTTCATTCCATTCAATAGATCTCTTCGTTCTTGTTCACTTCCACTGAGGATGCCAATGTGATCATCGAATCTTATGATTGGCATTGTGAGGGTACGGTCCTTCAAACGGCAAGATATTTGACCTCTGGTTTAGACGATGTCAGAAGCAGGAAATATTCTGTGGTCACAGACAATGCTTTGCAGGATACGATCGTAGTTTCACTTGACACGAGCATGAGTGTTGTAGCTGTAGTGACTCAGTCTGGGAGTTGAGTCGAAGAAGTGCAGTAGCCGGTACTGTTACGTTAGTTTGCTAACGAGTTGTTAAAATGGTTATTCGCGCTACTGTCAGTTATCGTATAAGTTTCAGTGTGATTGCGAGTAGTGACACATGGTGGTATGTGGAATGCGGCTTAGCTGTTTGTATTTGAAGGTGTCCATAATTCCTGAGTATCCGTAATACAGTTCATGATTACTTAACAATGATTATTCTCACTATATTCCGTTATCATCCGCCTCTCTAAGTGATCAGCACTTTGTCAGTTAATTATTAAATTCATGCAGGAAGGTGAAAAAGAGATCGTCGTGATAAGACTGCCCAGATATGTTGCAGTACACCCCTCCCCGTGAATTTTAATCTTATTCCTGAATCTTTCTTTTACAATGAAGAGTCAAAGAAACTGGTACACCTGTCTAATATTGTGTAGGGCCCCCGCGAGCACGCGGAGGTGTCGCAACACCACGTGGCATGGATTAGACCAATATCTGAAGCACTGCTGGAGGGAATTCACACCATGAATCCGACAGGGCAGTTTATAAATCCGTAAGAGTGCGAGGGAGTGGAAGTCTCTTCCGAACAGCACGTTGCAAGACATCCCAGATATGCTCAATAATAGTCATGTCTTGAGAGTTTGGCGGCCAGCGGAAGTGTTTAAACTCACAAGAGTGTTCCTGGAGCCACTCTGTAGCAATTCTGGACGTATGAGGTGTCACATTGTCCTAATGGAATTGCCAAAGTCCGTCGGAATGCACAATGCACATGACTGGATGCAGGTGATCAGACAGGATGCTTACGTACGTGTCAGCTGTCAGAGTCGCATCTAGACGTATCAGGGGTCCCATACCGTTCCAACTGCATACGCCCCACAACATTACAGAGCCCCCACTAGCTTGAACAGTACCCTGATCACATGCAGGGTCCATGGATTCATGAGGTTGTCTCCATACCCACATGTCCATCCGCTCGATACAATTTGAAACGAGACTCATCCGACCGGGCAACATGTTTCGAGTCATGAACAGTCCAGCGTCGGTTTTGAAGGGTCCAGGTGAGGCGTAAATCTTTGTCTTGTGCAGTCAGCAAGGGTACACGAGTGGGCCTTCGGCTCCGGAAGCCCATATCGATGATGTTTCATTGAATGGTTCGCACGCTGACACATGTTGGGTTGCAGTTCTGTCACGCTGAACGATTCTCTTCAGTCGTCGCTGGTCCCGTCCTTGCGGAATCTTTTTCCGTCCGCAGCAGTGTCGGAAATTTGATATTTTTCCAGGTACCTGATATTCACGGTACACTCGTGAAATGGTCGAACGGGAAAATCCCCACTTCATCGCCACCTCGGAGATGCTGTGTCCCATTGCTCGTGCCCTCATGTTCAAACTCACTTAAATCTTGATAAACTGCCATTGTAACAGCAGTAACGTATCTAACAACTGCGGCAGATCCTTGTTGACTTATATAGGCGTTTCCGACCACAGAGCCTATTCTGCCTGTTTACATATCTCTGTATTCGAATACGCATGCTTATATCAGTTTCTTTGGCGCTTCAGAGTATTTCGTCATTCCTTCTTCTGTGTATAGAGTGAATTACAGGGACGAAAGGACCTTTATAAGACTAGCAGTTCGTACTTGGCATTTCATTCTTATTGTTTCTTTTTGGTTCTTGCACATATCAGTCATTCCATATAGCTTGCTCTTATTTTTCTCAGAATTTCGAAACTGTTTTTCGGACTAGAAACAAACTGAAGTAATGGCTGTAGGAGCTTTGTTTACCGTGGAACCTTCCCGTCTCCTCTATATCTCTTTTGTTGCGCAACCTTCCTTTCTACAATAACACATGAAACCTTCCCTTAGGATTTCTATCTCGCGCTTGATAATAAGAAATGAAATATTCACTTTGAAATTAATTATCTTTCTCATCCTTGGCATACAAATTTAAATGCTGCTTATTAAAAGTGATTTTCTGATTATTTCGACGAAACGTAGAATGTGTCGTCGTCGCGGCCCTCACTCGTAACCTGCAACAACCCAAAACTGTTCCTTACCTTTCTTACTGTTACTGGATCGCCATATGACTGCTACATCGAACTGCGAAATGAATATACTTACTCTGTTTTACTACACTCTATTAGCTGCTGGTGGGCTGTCATTATAAGTGGCTGTATTTATTACCAATGCTGACGTTATTCTTTGATAGCAAACCTGACGTTATTCGTTAATTAATTTGACTCACGTTACGTAATTCATAAACTTTTTCTTGACAACAACAAAATTTTGCAAAGTTTTACGTTGATAGTTTTTGGGATGGATTATAATCAGTAATGCAATATTACTGGCAAAAATTAATTATATTCTGAATGAAATGATTTTACAAACGTTCAAATGGGACTTACTTTTTACAATAATCTTACAAGTAGCATTGCGCAAACATACCTTCAGTAGTCTTGAGTTTCTCAAAAAAAGTAATTCAATAATATTAGTTCCTCTTATGATAATAGTTAGCTGATGTCTCTGTACATCCGTTTATAATCTCTTGTAAATCACAGCTGGTGGCTGGCTGGCAGGCACACCGCTCCTCTCAACCTCTCGCTTCAGACCTGCTACCGACTCGCTTCACATCTCGCTTACTACTTACTTCCTACGAACGCTGAAGTGTGGTCTCTCCCGCCAACAACGCTTTCTGGTGCAGACAATCCCTGCTACAATTACAAAATGTATCATTGCGCGATCTTGCCGCTCTTTTCTTAAAATGTATCCATGCGCGGTCTCTCCCGCCCTTTTTAAAATTATATCAATTAGCGGTCTCTCTTGCCAACAATAGTTTGGTGCAGACACTCCATGCTACCACAATTATTTCCAACATGACAAATATTAATTATTCCTACTTAATCCTATTAATAAAATATAAATATCTTTCATAAATTGTGGTTTGACAATAGACAATAGAAATATAGACGTCTTACAACGGTACCATAGAGTAAATATCTCTGGAGTGAGCATTCACATGCGCAGAACATATTTTGTGTTGGCAACATACATTGCCGGCCTGGTCACGTGTTCTCGGGACGTCATGTGTTTGTCCGTATAGCGCCCTGTATATTTAGAATGCCACTACATCCCTAGTACAGACGGATTCTTTTCGTACGTTTCGTGGATTATTTACATATGTTGCGCAGACATTTTAACAGTATCCATTTGATACCGGGAATAAACCAGCTACGTAACTTTTAAGGGCAAGTGCTATTGCATTCTGCTTCTTTGCGATAGGTGTCACAGTTCAGATGAACTCGATTTTTGGCAGTTTTCGGTATGATACGACACTTTATAGTATTACAGAGCCAGACGTAAATTTTTGCAGTGTTAGTCTTGCAAAACGACTTGACAGTACGCTAGTACTATTGCAAGTGTCCGAGAAACTCCGAATTTGCCACACATTGGTGATTATATCCCTACTAATTCGTCCTTTTTTCTGCTATTTCTGCGTATTTATTTTCTCGTTTCTGCGAACTAAAGCACAATGTTTCTTACTGGTGACACTTTGATGTATTTATTTAACGCATTTTACGTACTTGCTCCCAGTTTATTAAATAAATAGTAGACTTAGTAATATATATACATAATCTATAAGTAACTGATAAATGCATGGAGGATAGTATTTGCTGAAACAACTAACCATTCCCTTTCCTGTTCCACTAGCAAATTTACGAGAGGAAGCGATTGTTTGTAAACTTTTGTACGAGCCGTAATATCTGTTATATAGGAAGGGCAAACCTACGTTTCTAGCATTTGTAGACTTGGAGAAAGCTTTTGACAATGTTGACTGGAATACTCTCTTTCAAATTCTGAAGGTGGCAGGGGTAAAATACAGGGAGCGAAAGGCTATTTACAATTTGTACAGAAACCAGATGGCAGTTATAAGGGTCGAGGGACATGAAAGGGAAGCAGTGGTTGGGAAGGGAGTGAGACAGGGTTGTAGCCTCTCCCCGATATTATTCAATCTGTATATTGAGCAACCAGTGAAGGAAACAAAAGAAAAATTCGGAGTAGGAATTAAAATCCATGGAGAAGAAATTAATTCTTTGAGGTTTGCCGATGACATTTTAATTCTGTCAGAGACAGCACAGGACCTGGAAGAGCAGTCGGATGTAATGGTCAGTGTCTTGAAAGGAGGATATAAGATGAACATCAACAAAAGCAAAACTAGGATAATGGAAAGTAGTCGAGTTACGTCGGGTGATGCTAAGGGAATTAGATTAGGGAATGAGACACTTAAAGTAGTAAAGGAGTTTTGCTATTTAAGGAGCAAAATAACTGAGGATGGTCGTAGTAGAGTAGAGAAGATATAAAATGTAGACTGTCAATGGCAAGGAAAGCGTTTCTGAAGAAGAGAAATTTGTTTACATCGAGTATATATTTAAGTGTCAGGAAGTCGTTTCTGAAAGTATTTGTATGGAGTGTAGCCATATACGGAAATGAAACGTGGACGATAAATAGTTTGGACAAGAAGAGAATAGAAGCTTTTGAAATGTGGTACTACCGAAGAATGCTGAAGACTATATGGGTAGATCGCATAACTAATGAGGAAGTATTGAATAGGATTGGGGAGAAGAGAAGTTTGTGGCACAACTTGACTAGAAGAAGGGATCGGTTGGTAGGACATGTTCTGAGGCATCAAGGGATCACCAATTTAGTACTGGAGGGCAGCGTGGAGGGTAAAAATCGTAGAGGGAGACCAAGAGATGAATACACAAAGCAGATTCAGAAGGATGTAGGTTGCGGTAGGTACTGGGAGATGAAGAAACTTGCACAGGATAGAGTAGCATGGAGAGCTGCATCAAACCAGTCTCAGGACTGAAGACCACAACAACAACAGTCATAAAATCGTAGAAAAATAGGTCTACAGAATCAGACCTTAATTATTATGCGTCTCAAATTGTTAAACATATACAGTGTCTCTCACTGATATGATTACTACAATAAGAGCTACATGGTATGTAACCATGAAAAGTTACTATCCCTCCTTTCACATATTTTTCTTTGCATCTGTAGCAAGAACAGTAATTCACCATCGCTATTACACTATCAACAAACGGTGTAACACAACAAAAACTCTTGATATTATGAACTTCAAACGCTGCGGAAAGCACACACGCACAGCGAAGTCCCGAAAAACACGTGACAATCCTGGTTTGATGTTGACAACATGCGCAGAACGCAATGCTCACTCCAGAGATATTTAGTCTATGAACGGTACATCTGGGTATTTGGTCTACTTGCATGGCTCGAGTTCGCATAATGCCAAGTGATGAGGGGACGGACGTGAGAGACGTAGGGGGCTGAAGGGTGAGGTAAGGATCGCGCCAGAAGCAGTAGCAGCAGAGGCGGCGGCAGCGGCTCCCGGCCGGCACTGGCTGCCAGCGACTTGCCTCGCCTTTCCTCCCGGCGGCTCGCCAGGTGCGGCTCTGCTCGGCAGTCTTTGTACAGCCGGCTGAACGGCGCTTCCTTTTGCGGCGACCGCCACACCCCGTTTTGGGAGGCCTGGCGCAACCGCAGTCGCCGCCAGAGCAGCCGCCGCGGCGTCTGCCACTGAACGGGACGTGGCTCGCACAGTCCTTTCCTCTCACACCTGCGTCCGTGTTTACCAGACTCTTCACCGCGGTACCGGCCTTAATGTGCTAGTACTTTTCTTAGTTATAGTCAATGTAAAGACTCGATTATTTTAGGCGATCTCCTCGCAGAAATTTGGGTAAAGTACATACAGAGAGACAGTTATTGAACTGTACGAAATACAATCGTCATAACTTCTCAACGGTTTCCTTTAGGAAGTTCAAACTGCATCATTGGCCGCAGGGCATCATAGGAATTAGTATGAGTATCATAAAGCGGTTACTGCATCGATGCTTTAATCCGTAAATAGAAATATTAAAAAAAGTAGGAAGATTTTACTGTTTAGCAAAGGCGACAAAAAGCAGATTTCAGAGTACTTGATGGCTCAACACAAAAGTTTTGTCTCAAGTACAGATAGTGTTGAGGATCAGTGGACAAAGTTAAAAACCATCGTAAAATATGCATTATGTGCCAACCAACATCGTAAGAGATGGAAAAGAGCCACCGTGGTACAACAACCGAGTTAGAAAACTGCTGCAGAAGCAAAGGGAACTTCACAGCAAACATAAACATAGCCAAAGCCTTGCAGACAAACAAAAATTACGCGAAGCGAAATGTAATGTGAGGAGGGCTATGCGAGAGGCGTTCAATGAATTCGAAAGTAAAGTTTTATGTACTGACCTGGCAGAAAATTTTAAGAAATTTTGGTCTTATGTCAAAGCAATAGGTGGGTCAAAACAAAATGTCCAGACACTCTGTGACCAAAAAGGTACTGAAACAGAGGATGACAGACTAAATTCCGAAATACTAAATGTCTTTTTCCATGTCTTTTTCCAAAGCTGTTCCACAGAGGAAGACTGCACTATAGTTCCTTCTCTAGATTGTCGCACAGATGACAAAATGATAGATATCGAAATAGACGACAGAGGGATAGAGAAACAATTAAAATCGCTCAAAAGAGGAAAGGCCGCTGGACCTGATGGGATACCATTTCGATTTTACACATAGTACGCGAAGGAACTTGCCCCCCTTCTTCCAGCGGTGCACCGTAGGTCTCTAGAAGCGTTCCAAAGGATTGGAAAAGGGCACAGGCCATCCTCGTTTTCAAGAAGGGACGTCGAACAGATGTGCAGAACTATAGACCTATATCTCTAACGTCGATCAGTTGTAGAATTTTGGAACACGTATTATGTTCAAGTATAATGACTTTTCAGGAGACTAGAGATCTACTCTGTAGGAATCAGCATGAGTTTCGAAAAAGACGATCGTGTGAAAACCAGCTCGCGCTATTCGTTCACGAGACTCAGGGCCATAGACACGGGTTCCCAGGTAGATGCCGTGTTTCTTGACTTCCGCAAGGCGTTCGATACAGTTCCCCACAGTCGTTTAATGAACAAAGTAAGAGCATATGGACTATCAGACCAGCTGTGTGATTGGATTGAAGAATTCCTTGATAACATTATCAATGGAGAGAAGTCTTTCGAAGTAAGAGTGATTTCAGGTGTGCCGCAGGGGAGTGTCGTAGGACCGTTTCTATTCACAATACAGTATACATATTTGACCTCGTGGATAACTTCGGAAGTTCACTGAGGCTTTTTGCGGATGATGCTGTAGTATATCGAGAGGTTGTAACAATGGAAAAGTGTACTGAAATGCAGGAGGATCTGTAACGAATTGACGCATGGTGCAGTGAATGGCAATTGAATCTCAATATAGACAAGTGTAATGTGCTGCGAATACATAGAAAGAAAGAAAGATCGTTTATCATTTAGCTACAATATAGCAGGTCAGCAACTGGAAGCAGTTAATTCCATAAATTATCTGGGAGTACGCATTAGTAGTGATTTAAAATGGAATGATCATATAAAGTTGATCGTCGGTAAAGCAGATGCTAGACTGAGATTCATTGGATGAATCCTAAGGAAATGCAATCCGAAAAGGAAGTAGGTTACAGTACACTTGTTCGCCCACTGATTGAATATTGCTCACTAGTGTGGCGTCCGTACCAGATAGTGTTGATAGAAGAGATAGAGATGATCCAACGGAGAGCAGCGCGCTTCGTTACAGGATCATTTAGTAATCGCGAAAGCGTTACGGAGATGACAGATAAACTCCAGTGGAAGACTCTGCAAGAGAGACGCTCAGTAGCTCGTTACGGGCTTTTTTTTAAGTTTCGAGAACGTTCCTTCACCGACGAGTCAAGCAGTATATTGCTCCCTCGTACGTATATCTCGCCAAGAGGCCATGAGGATAAAATCAGGGAGATTAGAGCCCACACAGAGCCATACCGACATTCTTTCTTTCCACGAACAGTACGTGACTGGAATAGAAGGGAGAACCGATAGAGTTAGTCAAGGTACCCTCCGCCACACACCGTCAGGTGGCTTGCGGAGTACGGATGTGGATGTAGATGTTTGATCCGTGCGCGGGTGAAGTTTGGATCCGTTCTGGCTGATGGCAGAGCCATAGTACAGCGTCAGAGTGGCGTCTGCATGCGACTCACGTTACAAGCAGCGTGCTGTTATTGACGTCTTGTGTGCAGAAAAAGAAACCATTTTGAACATCTATAATCGTTTGTGTGGAGTGTATGACGATGCTGCCATTGATAGGAATACAATTGGGCGATAGGTAAAGAAAGTTATAGCCTCAGTAAATTCAGAAACAGAGTCCCATGATCAGCCACGCTCGGGACGTCTTGTCACAGCCACTGCTCCACACATGCTGAATCGTGCGGATGCCATTATTCGTCCCGACCATCTCTTTGGGCCGCTTAAAGATTCTTTACGGGGAACACAATTCCAAGGTGGCGAGAGTGCCAGTCACGCAGTGAAAACATGGCTACGCCTACAGTACAAGAGCTTTTACCTAGAGGTAATACATGCGCTTCCACAACGTTGGTGTACGGCCATAAAACGTGATGAGATTACGTAAAAAAATTGGACATTGACAAGGCATGTTGATGTATATTGTCACCAAATTCTTCTTAACAATAAATATGTCCTGAGAAAGAAAAATTTGGGGCATTGCTTAATGAACGACCCTTGTATATTTACCTATTTCCCATATCTTTCAAAAATGGCTCTGAGCATTATGGGACTTCATTCTGAGGTCATCAGTCCCCTAGAACTTAGAATTACTTAAACCTAACTAACCTAAGGACATCACAGACATCCATGACCGAGACTGGATTCGAACCTGCGACCGTAGCAGTCACGCGGTTCCTGACAGAGGGCCTAGAACCGCTCGGCCACCGCAGCCGGCCCCAATCTTTCGTCAGTACCACGTGGACTGTCTAGGACCGTATAACCAACTACAAGAGGCAGTCATTTGAAGACGACACAAGTGGAAAAGAAAGTTATAGACCGTTTATTATTTCAAAAGTAATCGGCATAGCTGTTAATACGTTTATCGTACTGTGAGACAAGAGGGTCAATACCTTCACGGAAAAATGTTGGTGGTTCCCTTTGGAATCATGATTGTACCCAGGTGTGCATCTCCTCGTCCGAAGCGAACCAACGGCCCTTACTGGCTTTCTTCAGAGCTCCAAAACTATAGAAATCGTATAGGGAGAGACCGGTACTTTGTGGACATTGTGTAAGGGAGCTAGCGAAACTTCTGCAGAATAATCAACACAACCGGTGCGCCATTTCCGGGAAGTCATAATGACCTTATTACTTGACTGCAAAGGCCAGCTGCTCATTCACTTTCTGGAACACGGTGCCAAAAATTAATGCACAGCGGTACGTGGACGCTTTGAAAAACTGAAGCACGCAATCAGGAACGTTAACGGGTGGTATCATTCTGTTACAGCGTGCCGCCTGCCCACATGTTTCCAACGTTATTTTGACTACGCTACAGAATTTTCGCCAGGAGACTCTTATATATCCTCCATCCAGTCCTGATCTATCCATATGCGATTTTTGTATTTTTTTTTCAACCCTGAAGAAAGATAACGGGCTTTGGATTTGCTTCGGATGAAGTGATGCTGGCTTGGAGACAATCATGGTTCCGTAGGCAACCGCAAACATTCGTCATGTAGCCGCTGACCGGCTTGTCTCATAGTGGGGTAAATATGTTTACTCTCTTGGCGATTACTTCTGAAATAATAAACAGTTTATTCACTTTTGGCATGTGCATCGTTTTCTTTTGATTCCCTCGTACATACAGGGTGGTCCATTGATCGTGACCGGGCCAAATATTTCACGAAATAAGCGTCAAACGAAGAAACTACAAAGAACGAAACTCGTCTAGCTTGAAGGGGGAAACCAGATGGCGCTATAGTTGGCCCGCTAGATGGCGCTGCCATAGGTCAAACGGATATCAACTGCGTTTTTTTAAATAGGAACCCCCATTTTTTATAACATATTCATGTAGTACGTAAAGAAATACGAATATTTTAGTTGGACCCCTTTTTTCGCTTTGTGATAGATGGTGCTGTAATAGTCACAAACATATGGCTCCCAATTTTAGATGAACAGTTGGTAACACTTAGGTTTTTTAAATTAAAATGCAGAACGTAGGTATGTTTGAACATTTTATTTCGGTTGTTCCAATGTGATACACGTACCTTTATGAACTTACCATTTCTGAGAACGCATGCTGTTACAGCGTGATTACCGGTAAATACGACATAAATGAAATAAATGCTCAAAATGATGTCCGTCAACCTCAATGCATTTGGCAACACGTGTAACGACATTCCTCTCAACAGCGAGTAGTTCGCCTTCCGTAATGTTCGTACATGCATTGACAATGCGCTGACGCATTTTGTCAGGCGTTATCGGTGGATCACGATAGCAAATATCCTTCAACTTTCCCCACAGAAAGAAATCCAGGGACGTCAGATCCGGTGAACGTGCGAGCCATGGTAGGGCGCTTCGACGACGACCAATCCACCTGTCATGAAATATGCTATTCAATACCGCTTCAACCGCATTGACTTCCTACATCCATCATGTATGAAGTACTTCGCCATTCTGTCATGCAGTGAAACATCTTGTAGTAACATCGGTAGAACATTACGTAGGAAATCAACATACATTGCACCATTTACATTGCGATCGATAAAATGGGGGCCAATTATCCTTCCCCCCATAATGCCGCACCATACATTAATCCGCCAAGGTCGCTGATGTTCCACTTATCGCAGCCATCGTGGATTTTCCGTTGCCCAATAGTGCATATTATGCCGGTTTACTTTACCGCTGTTGGTGAATGACGCTTCGTGGATAAATAGAACGCGTGCAAAAAATCTGTCATCGTCCCGTAATTTCTCTTGTGCCCAGTGGCAGAACTGTACACGAAGTTCAAAGTTGTCGCTATGCAATTCCTGGTGCATAGAAATATGATACGGGTGCAATAGATGTTCTCAACACCGACGTTTTTGAGATTCTTGATTCTCGCGCAGTTTGTCTGCTACTGATAAGTGGATTAGCCGCGACAGCAGCTAAAACACCTACTTCGGCATCATCATTTGTTGCAGGTCGTGGCTGACGTTTCACATGTAGCTGAACACTTCCTGTTTCCTTAAATAACGTAACTATCCGGCGAACAGTCCGGACACTTGAATGATGTCAAGGATACCGAGCAGCTTACATAGCACACGCCCGTTGGGCATTTTGATCACAACAGCCTTACATCAACACGATATCGACCTTTTCCGCAATTAGTAAACGATCCATTTTAACACGGGTAATGTATCCCGAAGCAAATACCGTCCGCACTGGCGGAATGTTACGTGATACCACGTACTTACACGTTTGTGACTATTATAGCGCCATCTACCACAATGTGAAAAAAGTGGTCCAACTAAAACATTCATATTTCTTTACGTACTACACGAATATGTAATAAAAATTTGGGTTCCTATTTTAAAAAAAATGGAGTTGATATCCGTTTGACCCGTGGCAGCGCCATCTAGCGGGCCAACCATAGCGCCATCTGGTTTCCCCCTTCAAGCTAGACGAGTTTCGTTCTTTGTAGTTTCTTCGTTTGATGCCTCCTTCGTGAGATATTTGGCCCGGTCACTATCAATGGACCCCCTATATAGTGCGATCCATTGCAGTTCAAAGACCCCCACCGCGATTGGGAAATACAGTTAGAGAAAGTGCTGCAGTTTGTGTAGATGTCAACGGCAGAGTCACAGAGGACTGCTATAATGCCTCCGCTGGTACAGATAATAGTAGCGGAGTTGGCCTTGGAGCGCTGCGCGTCTCGAGCCTTCATTACCGCCCGGATATCGTCGTGTCCATCGGCGGCCACCGTATGAGCTGTGACGCTGGGACACTCTTTCGCCCATGTTGCAGGTGTTCCGCTGAGTCACTCTTCGCTCCCAGATCGGCCTGGACGTGTCTCCCCGGACGTGGGCGTCCCGCATCTGTAATTCAAATGGCCGCCTTATTGCGCGCTACGAGCAGTTTTCCATAAATTGAAATGTAATTTTCCGTTTATCCGGCGGGACGTCCGCACGCGGCTGTTTATCTCGGTACCGTGGGCGAGCGAGCCGACTGCGTCGTTACCTTTCAACACGGGTGCGCCCAGCGACTGGCGGCAGCAGGTTTATGCGAGCCGCGCTGTGCTTAGCCCGCCGCCCGACATGAATTCAGGAATCTCTGACGTTAATGTGTTCCCAATCCGTACAACATACATTCTGACCGCCGCCCACCGGCGCTGAAAGAAGCTAGATGTCTCAATCTGTAGCCACCTTGCGCAGGAAGGCAAACACATGTCGCTTCTGAACCTCTGCAGGAGTCCGTAAAGAAGGTGGCCGCTTGTTGCGGAAGCTGTTTCTGCTTGTTGCAATATTTTTAGAGTGACACTAGCTGGGTGGCTTGCGTCTTACTGCGCCGGAAATTTCAGGCTCGACAGCACAATTTGGAGACGCCTGTCGTGACCTAAGCTTTACGAGCAGCGAATTTGCTTTCATAACAGCTCCGTTTCTGACTTAGACTCATTCACATAACTTTTTAGGACTCGATAATGAAAGTGAAGGAAGAAATTAAAGCATTTTATCTAATCTAGAATGAAGCGTCTGTAAAGTTTGGAAGGTAGGAGACGGGGTACTGGCGGAAGTAAAGCTGTGAGGACGGGGCGTGAGTCGTGCTTGGGTAGCTCAGTTGGTAGAGCACTTGCCCGCGAAAGGCAAAGGTCCCGAGTTCGAGTCTCGGTCCGGCACAGTTTTAATCTGCCTGGAAGTTTCATTTTATCTAATTTCACCAAAGAAACACTCTCGTAATCAGTACATTGGAACAGCATATGGCTGCGCAAAATACGGCACCTAATAAGGGAAAGAGCTATCTATTTTTCTTTCCTATTCAGACTTTTCACACGTTTCAAGAGAAGTGGCCTACTAGCAGTGGGAACAGCGTAGCAGACAACGCAGCAGGAGAAGGTCTGTACCAATGATCAGTGCAGTTCGCAATTAAAAAAAGAAAGTTTTGTATCTCAACCATGTGATATTGGAATGTATTAAACAAGCTCCACAGCAAAATATCTACACCTACATCAATAATCCGCAAGCCATCACCTGTAGGTGTGTGGCGGAGGATACTTCTGGTACCACTGTCTCCCCCCCCCCCCCCCCCAACCCCTCACCCCCTCCCTGTTCCATTCGTGAATGGCGCATGGGAAGAATGATTGTCAGACAGGCCTCTCCATTAGCTGTAATTTTCTCGTTGTCGCCATTTCGCGAGACGCACGAGTATGTGGAAGGAAGTAATACGTTGTCAGACTCTTCCCGGAACGTACTATGTCGAAATATAAACAGTAAACCTCTCTGTCATGCTCTTGAAGTCCGCCCCCTGTAGCTGAGTAGTCAGCGCGACAGAATGTCAATCCTAAGGGCCCGGGTTCGATTCCCGGCTGGGTTGGAGATTTTCTCCACTCAGGGACAGGGTGTTGTGTTGTCCTAATCATCATTATTTCATCCCCTTCGACGCGCAAGTCGCCGAAGTGGCGTCAAATCGAAAGACTTGCGCCCGACGAACGGTTCACCCTACGGGTGAAGAGTCTGCCACTGGAGTTTGTTGAGTATCTGTGTAACGCTTTCGCGTCGACTAAACGAAGCCGTGAGGAAACGCGCCGCTCTTCGTTGGATCTTCTCTATCTATCCTGTCTGTCCTACCTAGTAAGGATTCTATACTGATGAACAGTACGTCTGAATCGGTCAAACAAGCACCTCATAAGCAACTATCTTTATGTATGAGTTACGTTTCCTTAAAGATTATTCCTGTGAATCTGTCTGGCACCTTAGTTTCCTACTTCTTCTTTTACGTGGTCATTCCACTTAGTCACTCCGAATTGATATTTCTAGATACTTAACGGTAAAACCTTGCAAAACTTTTCATGCGCTTAATGACATATTGATGACGATAGTTCAAAAATGTTCAAATGTCTGTGAAATCTTATGGTACTTAACTGCTAGGGTCATCAGTCCCTAAGCTTACACACTACTTAACCTAAATAATTATCCTAAGGACAAACACACACACACACACACACACACACACACACACACACACACACACATGCCCGAGGGAGGACTCGAACCTTCGCCGGGACGAGTCGCACAGTCCATGACTGCAGCGCCTTAGACGATAGTCAGTTATTGTCTGATGATACCATTGTGAGCCAGAAGTTATTCACAATACGAATGAATACCCTATAACAATCGTAATTTTTGTGGTCATTGATATGTAAATAAACAGGCCACGTCACGCAAGATCGTCATATTGTCACGTAGAAGAAGGTGTAAGTAGATAAAGGACGAACGCTAACTTAACGAAGATTTATTCAGCACTCGCACATACAAGAGCGTGGAGCGAACTGCCTCTTGCCAGAACACATACAGTATATATACAGCTACAGAACATTCCAGTACAATGATTTTTGACATTTGTGGATAGTTCTAGAATGCACTCAAACCGAATATAGAAATTAAAATGGTATAGTACAGGTGAGTTTAGAACACACGGCCTTCCATTCAACAGTTTAATATCATAACCACCACACCACGGCACTACTCAGCTTCTTCTGCGACAATATTAAAGCCTAGACTTCTACCAACTTAAATAAAGAATGTTTGGAAAACTACCTTACTACAAACTTCGGCTATGTGAAAGTGCGCTACCGCCGAGTCTGGCAAGATAGTTGAGATCAGTAACTTCACAACCATAGGTATCTACTCTCTCAGGTACGGTTAGTAACTATGAGCGAATAGGGATGTGCTCATCAAAATGTTGCTCATTAGTATGAAATCAGTAAATCCCCGATACTTCGAAGAATCAGACTCCCATGTGTCTGATTACTTAACAAATGAATTAATCTGTTAAACATTTGACGCTAATCATGTTAGAGAGAAAAAATTTGTAAAAGGTTCGAAATTACTCTTAGTTTGTTTGAAGTAGCTAAGTGTGTCGTTCACATAAAGCTGCATGAATACCGTCCGGGTAATCTGAGCTTAATTTTAAGCGAAAGCTAGTTTTTTACGCATCTCAGTCTTTATCACATAGCTCCTGAAATATCTGGCGTGAAACGATATAATTTTACAGGTACATTCAGTGGTATATGCGGATAGTGTCTGCAAACTGTGCTGCAAGCGGTGTCTGTAGTACAGAAGTAATAAATTGAAACGTCATGTCCGAAACATACCTACAGAATAAATGACTAAAAGAGCATAAAATCGTCAAAACATCTGTCTCAATTTAAACGTCTGCTTGAGTGCGACAGGTGGAGGCGCAAGACAGATATCTTGTATGAGAAGTATATGTCACTCAATGAGCCAGTCAACCATAAAAGTTTACTGAAAGCCGTTGGATGAAACTATAACGCCTTGAGAGCGGACACAGTGTTTTTGAAGGTAGAGTGATAGTTTCTCATCCTCTAGGAATTGGTAAGCATGTTTCTCAAGCGCGACTTTGCTTGAAGATTTGCTGCCACATGCGATGATGTACAATCTCTCCTCCTTACAGCCTCTACAGAAACGTTGGATTAGAAATCCTCCTTGGAGGCACTTAATGCACCGCTCATCTCTCAACGTCACGTCCCTGGGTTATTATTTCACGTGATTTATATGAGTCACATGTGAGCTGAAGCTCGGAATGATTCATCAGAAACTCCGTGGGAGGTCTCTTACCGGTATACAACCATCCATCTGGGACAACACACATCATCGAAGCTTCAGTGCGGTACGTAAATAAATTAACTGCCAGGAACAATTCCGTCGCTTAGGTAGCATCCAAAATAACGTGAAATTTGTTCCGTATGTCACTAGTACTGATCAACATGAAAATGAAGTGTGCTTCAGACCAGTGCATTATGGTACAGAAACAAAAATGTCATTACAAATAAACTGTTCAAAGTTTCCGGTGAGTGCAAGATAACGGAATAATTAAGTATTTTTAAGTAGGTACCCAAATTTCTATTGATTTCATCTGAATTGAATTCATGGTCTCGCTGCATATAAACAACTTTATAAAACTTAAAAACAATACAGGAAACTACATAAAGGGTGTAAGCAGACCACGTACACAAATTTTGGTGTGTTCAAAGGCGATAAAAAGCCACATTTGCTGTGTGACACAAAAATCATCTGACTGTTTTGAGCGTGTTAGTCATTAGCAAGCAGATGCCAGTTTTGCATTAATGTAAATGGACGACGTTTTAAACAATGTTTCGTAAACAATATTCATTCAACGGAAGTTTGAACGCCATCTCTAGACATCACTAGTTTCAATATCGTCATGGATCCACAGGGGGAAACGCTGTTTTTGTGACAAATCTCACATAGAGAAGCGTTTCTTTTTATCTCCTGTAAATGTACTAAAATTTTGTATACGTAACTTCCCTCCCCTCCCCTCCCCTCCCCTCCCCTCCTCCCCCCCCCCAACCCCCACCCCCCATGAACCATAGATCTTGCCGCGTTGGTTTCGAGCTTGCGTGCCTCAGCGATACACATAGCCAGACAAACGTGTGGTTCCGGAAGATGAGCAGCAACCTCTTCAGTAGTTGCAGGGGCAACAGTCTGGATGACTGACTAATCTGGCCTTGTAACATCAACTACAACGGCCTTGCTTTGCTGGTGCAAGGGGGAAACTACAGCCGTAATTTTTCCTGAGGGTATGCAGTTCTGCTGTATGGTTAAATGATGATGGCATTCTCTTGGAAAAATATTCCGGAGATAAAATAGGCGAATTCAGATCTCCGGGCGACTACTACTCAGGAAGATTTCATTATCAGGAGAAACGAAACTGTCGTTCTAGGGATCGGAGCGTGGAATAGCAGACTCCTTAATTGGACAGTTTAACGAAATTGCTTTTATTTTCGTTAAAGATAGTATAATAATTATTATTGCTTTTAGTCACTTAATTTGCCTTTCTTTAACTTTCTTCTGCAAGTACGAACTTTGTTGTAGAACCTCTCTCTTATTTACGTGTGGTAATAAAAAAATTCACTTTCAAAAGAATTACGTACATTTAAAAATTACGTGAACTCATATTGACTGATTAAGAATATTCAGTTGAGAATTAAGTCCTTTACATCATTCGGCCTTGGCACACATTTTCTAAATGCAGTGGATTTTTTGTTAAATATTTACTGAATTCTAACCCGGCGTTAACTATGGAACACAAGATTATCTCTATTAGCAGAAAATGGTTAATTATTGCCAAGCCGACATTTAATTATCACTGATCAAACCTACTTCGCTATACATTTAAGTTATTTGAAAGAACCAAAATTGTTAAATTTCAATGTTAACTAACATTAACTATCCGCCTACGAATGCACAAACGTATAATTAGTTTAAAATTCATCAGTCTCAGGATCACTGTAAAAGAAGAACAATTTCTTAATTCACTGTTAATTTTTATCTATCTGTTCCCGATTTACGGGTTTGGTTGATTTTCCTTTAGCGGAACAATTTTTTAAATGTGCCGCCGCTGCAAATCGATCGGTCGCGGCACAGCCCAGCAACACCGCTAAAAATGCTGAAAATTCTTTAAAGAAATTTTATAGCTGACATGGGCAAGCTAATTTACATTAATAATACACACTTTTGATAAATTCTGATATATTTAGATCAAACAATAATTCAACTCACATTAATTTGTAACTTCTGCTCTAATGGCGGCTAAATCTAGACATAGACAAAAGAAGTCTACCTATTCATAAATCGCTTCGACACAGCTTCCTCTCGCATTCAGCTCTACACAGAGAAGACCAAAGAATACGCTGTACATGGTTCTTTTATACTACTGCTGACTATTAACATTTCTTTGTAATTTGACAATATTATTCTCCTCTGGCTAAATTTCACATCTGTTATCGCAGATACTTACACATTTCACAATCACATAATAAATATAGAAAAATTACTATCCTAAATACAGAGAGAATATTACTACAAAAAATATTACGATAATAACAAATGTCTTTTACACTAAATTCAGTAATGTTTTTTGTTCAATAATTACGGTATATACAACTTGCTCAGAGCGGCGTATACGGTACAAATAAACTCTTGTTCATTAATATCGTGAGTTTGCCAAGGAACGTTACAACAGGTAGGTTAGAAAATTTAAAAAGGGAAATGGATGGGTCAATCTTAAATACAGTGCAAATTAGTGAAGTTCGGTGGCAGAAGGAATAGGACTTCTAGTCAGATGAGTACGTGGTTATAAATACAAAATCAAATAGGGTAATGTAGGTGTGGCTTTAATAATGAATAAGAAATGGAATGCGGATAAGCTACTATGAACAGTGTAGTGAGCGCACTATCGTAGCCAAATCGGACACGAAGCCCGCACCCACCACGGTAGTACAAGTTTATATGCCAACTAGCTCCGCAGATGATGAAGTGGTGGGAGAAGTGCATGTTGAGATAAAAGAAATTGTTTATATAGTGAAGGGACACGAAAATATAATAATCATGGGGGATTGGAATTCGATAGTAGGAAAAGGAAGAGAAGGAGAAGTTGTATGTGAATATAGATTGGGGGGAAACGAATGAAAGAGTAAGGCAGAATTTTGCACAGGGCATAACTTAATCATAACTTAATCATAGCTAACACTTCGTTTAAGAATCATGAAAGAAGACTGCATACGTGAAAGAGACCCGCAGACATTGGAAGGTTTAAGACTGATTATATAATGGCAAGACGGATGTGGGACCCAGTTTTAAATTGTAAGTCATTACCAGGGTCAGATATGGACTCAGACAACAATTTATTGATTATGTACTGTAGACTAAAACTGTAGAAATTGCGAAAAGGCAGGAAATTAATAAGATGGGACCTGTATAAACTGAAATAAGCAGAGGGTGTTGATAGTTTCAGAGGGGGCATTACACAACGGTTCACTAGAACAGGGAAAAGGAATACTGTAGAAGAAGAATTGGTAGCTTTGAGAGACGAAATACTGAATGAATGCAGCAGGAGATCAAATATGTAAAATGATGGATGATGGGGGCTAGTAGAAATCAGTGGGTAACAAAAGAAATGCTGAATTTAGTTGATGAAAGGAGAAAACAAATGAAGCAGGCGAAAGGGAGTACAAACATCTAAAAATGGATATTGACAGGAGTGGCTAGAGGACAAATGTAAGGACTTAGAAGCATATATCACTAGGAGAAAAATAGATACCGCCTGCAGGAAGATTAAAGAGGCCTTTGGCGAAAAGAGAAGTATGAATCCCAAGAGCTCAGACGGAAAACCAGTTCTAAGCAAAGAAGGGATAGGTAGAAGGTGGAAGGCCAACATAGAGGGTCTGTACAAGGGAGATGTACTTCAGGGCAGTGTTACAGAAATGTAAGAGGACGTAGATGAAGATGAGATGGAAAATATGATACTACGAGAAGAATTTGATAAACCACTGGAAGACTTAGGTCGAGAAAAGGCGCCAGAGTAGACGATAGCCTTGGGAGAGCCAGCTGTGACAAAACTGTTCCATCTCGTGAGTAAGATGTCTGATATATCCTCAAATTTCAAAAAGAATATAAAGATTCCAATTCCAAAGAAAGTAGATGCTGACAGGTGTGAATGTTACCGAACTACTCGTTTAATAAGTCATGGTCGCAAATACTAACACGAATTAACTAGTAGATTTTGTAGTGATCAGCACTTAAAAGTGTGTGCTTGTGAATTAATGCTGAAAAACAGTTCACTTTTAATTGTAACAGTATGCAGATCTCCACTGGGAAATTTTGAATTATTTATGAGGAACCTGGGTTCCTTACTGTGCTGTCTGTCAGACATCAGCAAGTAGTTAATAAGTCTGTGGTGACCTTAATGTAGATTTTCTGTAGGTTTCGGATGGGAAAAACGATCTGGAAACATTATTTGGATTCTACAATTTGCTATCAGTAGTTAAAACATTCCTACACGGGTGGATAAAGGCAGTAGGTACCTAATTTATAACGTTTCCTTTGATGAGGAACAAAGCAAGAAAACAGCAGTTTACCCTGAAACAAATGCTCTCTCTGATCGTGATGCACAGTTAGGATAAATGACATAATGGATGCACCTCAGTGGAAGTCAGTTCGAATCATTAATGACTACAGGGAAAATGTTTTCAAGAGTAGTTCACAAGAAACAACCTGGGATGAAATTTATAAAGAACCAAATGCCAATATAAAATTTAATCTATTCCATGATAAATTCAAATGAGTATTTGAAAATAGCTTTCAACTTTCTCTAATCAGAAGGGACATTAAACACCTATGTAAAAAAACCACCTATTACTAAGGGATTAAATTCTTTACAGAAGAATGAAATAAAACTGGTAGAAGCCGACGTTGGGGAAAATCAGTTTGGATTCGGGAGAAATGTAGGAATATGCGAACAATACTGACCATACGTCGTCTCATAGAAGATAGGTCAAGGAAAGGCAAATTTACGTTTATAGCATTTCTAATCTTAGAGAAAGCTTTTGACAATGTTGAGCGGAATACTCCGTTTCAGTTCTGAGGATAGCAGGGGTAAAGTACTGGGAGCGAACGGCTAATTACATCTTGCACAGAAACCAGACGGCTGTAATAAGAGTCGAGGGGTATGAAAGGAAAATAATGGTTAAGAAGATAGTGGGACGTGGTTGTAGCCTCTCGTCGACGGTATTCAGACTGCACATTGAGCAAGTATTAAAGGCAACCCAAGAAAAATTTGGAGAAGGGATTAACGTCTAGGGAAGAGAAATAAAAACCTTGAGGTTTGTCTACTACGTTGTAATTCTGTCACAGGAGGACTTGGAAGAGCAGTTGAATTGAATGGACAGTGTCTTGAAAGGAAGCTGTAAGATGAACATCAACAAATGCAAAACAGTGATAACGGAACGCAGTCAAATTAAATCAGGTGATGCTGAGGGAATTAATTAGAAAATGAGACACTTAAAATAGTAAATGAGTGTTGCTGTTGAGACAGCAAAGTAACTGATGATGGCAGAAGTAGAGAGCTTATAACGTGTATGTTGGCAATGGCAAGAAAAGCATTTATCGAAGAACGGAAATTACTTAACATCGAGTATAGATTAAAGTGTCAGGAAGTCTTTTCTGAAAGTATTTGTATGGAGTGCAGCTGTGTAGACGTGAAACATGGACGATAAATAGTTTAGACAAGAATAAAATACAAGCTTTCGAAATGTGCTGCTACAGGAGAATGTTGAAGACTAGATGGGTAAGTCCCGTAACTAATTAAGAAAGTATTGAAGAAAATTGGGAAGCAAAGAAATTTGTGGCATAACCTAACTAGAGGAAGGGATCGGTTGGTGGGAAATATTCCGAGACATCAAGGGATCAATAGTATAGTTCGGAAGGGAAGTGTTGAGAGCAAAAACAATAGAGGGAGACCAAGAGATTAATACAGCAAGCAGATTCAGAAGGATGTAGGTTGCAGTAGTTACTCGGAGAGGAAGAAGTGTGCACAGGATAGAGTAGCATTCAGAGCTGCATCAAACCAATATTGGGACTGAACACAACAACATCATCATTTTTTTTAACACCTTGCATGTACAGCAGAACTTATGATCTACTCAGATTTGGGAAACTGCGTCTACAATTAGTGCATCTGAAATCTGCGCTACTGTCGTCGGATCATCTCATCTTACCTGCTGCGTTAGTTATTGCTCGACGACACCGGGATAACACAAAGGGCGTGTGTCCCCCTGCGTTTCTGTCAACTTGTATGTTATTGCTTCATTCATTGACGTACAAATGATGTGTTGTTCTCCTTTGAGGTGCTTTACCTGTTTACTCTTACACAGGTTTGAAACTCATGCATGTCGAGCAAGTGACAGATTTCACTTGTTACACACACACACACACACACACACACACACACACACACACACACACACACCGCGCGCGCGCGGTCATATTTGTATCTGAAATGTTTCGTTCCAGAAACACATTAAAAATAGCTTCAGTCGTCCGGTGTGGGCCAAGGCTTGATTGCATGAAAAGATTCGAAACCGGAATTTTCCCATCTCCACCCCGTCTACCCCGCTAAGAGCTCGTGCGGCATTTGTCTGAAAAGAAGAAAGCTGTGCAGATCTCCAATACGCTTGGTAAATGAAAAGAGAGAGAAAACAAAAGGTCTGAGTGCTTTACGGCCCAGCTGTTACTGTTTAAATTGCTATGCGTTACTTATGTATGTATTCTCTTCGATATGTGTGTCATCTGTTTGTTGTTACCATAGCCATTTGAATATGACTATGCAGTGGACATTCCAGTTGTGAACAATAATCATATTTACAGTCGCATGTGGAAAAAGGGATCTTCTAGAAAATAATCGATTTTGCCACTCCGTGTACAATCGAAAGACAAAATGTCTGCTCCTCGGCTGTTACTCGTCTGGTCTTCGAATTAAGCTTATAATTCAAATCATCCTTCGCAAGTTATATTAGCTGCATATTAAACCAATGAAACTGTATTGTGAAGAATGAATATCTTTCAAAAGAGTAGTTGTTGTATCCGCCTGGCTCATAAAAGTTTGCTACTTGGCAGACAAAACGAAGTTAACACGATGTGCACCACTCATGAGGCATCCTCATAGCTTTACTTCAGTCAATACAACTGCCCTGCGTTACAGACTTCACGGAAGCTCTTTTACACCCCTTGTTGAACCAGCTCTCTCCCAAGTAAAGATGGCACGGACAAATGACTTCAGCCACATACTAGCTGCTGTCTGTGGGATGAACATTTCACAACAGACAACCGCCTGCTGCAGAGTGAAAGTTGAATTCTGGATCTGTGAAGTCAGTTGCCCTGTTGAAATATAACATCCGCAAATAACGTTGTTCGAATACCAAAGACATCTTCACGACCTAGTGGATACTGGTCACTCACGATCCGTTCATTTGTGTCCTGCAGCGGTCAATAACCTGAATGAGGAATGAGATTCTCACTCTGCAGCGGAGTGTGCGCTGATATGAAACTTCCTAGCAGATTAAAACTGTGTGCCCGAACGAGACTCGAACTCGGGACCTTTGCCTTTCGCGGGCAAGTGCTCTACCATCTGAGCTACCGAAGCACGACTAACGCCCGGTACTCACAGCTTCACTTCTGCCAATATCTCGTCTATCTTCCAAACTTCACAGAACTAGTTCTGCAAAGTTCGCAGAAGAGCTTCTGTAAAGTTTGGAAGGTAGGA
This sequence comes from Schistocerca americana, assembly GCF_021461395.2. Lineage (NCBI taxonomy): Eukaryota > Metazoa > Arthropoda > Insecta > Orthoptera > Acrididae > Schistocerca > Schistocerca americana. The sequence continues at coordinate 845,494,311 of NC_060121.1, forward strand.
GACGAGATACTGGCAGAAGTGAAGCTGTGAGTACCGGGCGTTAGTCGTGCTTCGGTAGCTCAGATGGTAGAGCACTTGCCCGCGAAAAGCAAAGGTGCCGAGTTCGAGTCTCGGTCGGGCGCACAGTTTTAATCTGCTAGGAAGTTTCAACCTGAATGAGGATTAGAACTGACATGTTGGAGAAAAGTAGTAGTAAAATTTCCGCGACTCATCAGGGTAGTGGCCATTAAAGACAGGTCACTGGCGTTATGAAGATTCGGAATAGGAATTCCGAACTGGCGACTGCCTGTAGCGATTTTAGGGAAAGTCTATAGATTTCGATGACCAGAGGGGGATTTGCAGCCCTTTTTTCGGAAGATGAGTCCAATGCCTTCCGTAATACACCCAAAAGAACTTACTGAGTCGTAATTCTTTATCACGACAAGGAAACCATTATTAGGGCCAGTGGCAAATGTCACGCTGTACTGCTACAGTGCAGTACCTTTGTTCTGCAATTTCTATGGTGGATGAGAATTTACTTCCGTCAGACGGCTCTAGACAGGAACATCAAGCGTTTGTAAAGAAGGGTAGCGCGAATGATTTCGGGATTGTTTGGATTTCAAATGTCGATTAAACAAATAATTCAATAACAGAACAAGTAGTTCAATAACAGAACGAGCAGACACTGGAGAAAGTCAGTAACAAATAGCAAGAACAAGTTTTGCTGGTTTGATCTGCGAATATTCCGCAGCTCTTTGAATATAATTAGATTTTAATATCTTCTCCTGAGACACAAAACCCATCATGCGTTCCATGCTATGTCGGCAAACAAGTGATGCGACAAAAGTCATGGGGTATCTCCAAATGCTGCGTCGGACCTTCTTTTGCCGGACGTAGTGCACCAGCTCGATGTGCCATAGACTTCACAAGTAGTTGGAAGTCCTCAGCAGAGGTATTGAGCCATGCCGCCTGTGTAGACATTCAAAATTGCGAAAATGTTGCCGGTGCAGAATTTTGTGCACGCCTCTGTCAGGCGATGTGGGTGGCTAAATTATTCGCTCGAACTGTCCAGAATGGAAACAACTATCGGCCGGTGACATGGTGCATTGTCATCCATAAGAATTCCATCGTTGTCTGGGAAAATGAAGTGCATAAATGGTGTCAAATTTTCTTCAAGTAGCCGAAAATAGCCATTTCCAGTCAGGATAGGTTCATTTGGATTAGAGGACCCAGTCCATTCCATGTAAACTCAGCCCACACCAAAGTTCCCTAGTTCGAGTCTCTGTCGGGCACACAGTTTTAATCTGCCAGGAAGTTTCATATCAGCGCACACTCCGCTGCAGAGTGAAAATCTCATTCAGCCCACACCAGTATGGGGGCACCACCAGCTAGCACAGTGCCTTGTTGACAGCTTAGGTCCATGGCTATGTGGCGTCTGCGCCACCCTCCAACCCTACCATCAGCTCGTCTAGTGTCCAACCGATATGGTCACGAGCCCAGGAGAGGCACTGCAGGCGACGTCGTGCTGTTAGCAAAGGGAATCGCGTCGGTCATCTGATGAAAGCCACATTTCGAGGCACTATCATAACGGACACGCTCGTCGTACATCCGACATTTATTTCTCCGGTTGCCGACCGATGTGACCGAGCGGTTCTAGGCACTTCAGTCTGGAACGGCGCTGCTGCTACGGTCGCAGGTTCGAATCCTGCCTCGGGCATGGATGTGTGTGATGTCCTTAGGTTAGTTAGGTTTAACTAGTTCTAAGTTCTAGGGAACTGATGACCACAGCAGTTGACTCCCATAGTGCTCAGAGCCATTTGAACCATTTGAACCGCTGACAACTCTACGCAAACGCAGTTGCTCTTGATCGAAAAGTGAAGGCCGTCGCGCACTGCTCTGTTCATGGTGAGAGGTAATGCCTGAAATCTGATATTCTCGGCACCTTGGACGTCGGAATATTGTTTTCTCTAACGATTTACGAAATGAAATTGCCGATGCATGGGCAACGGAAAAAGCATGCGAAGTTCAGAAGAACGCGAAATCCCGAAGATTGGCTAAAATTTACAGACGCGCGAAATTTGTCACGGACTTCAATGCGAGATGCCTTTAATAGGTTCCACAACGAAACATTGTCTCGAAATTTTGTAGAAAATCCGAAGAAATTCTGGTCGTATGTAAAGTACACAAGCGGTAAGACGCAGACAATACCCTCGCTGCGCAGTGCCGATGGCACTGTTACCGACGACTGTGCCGCTAAAGCGGAGTTACTGAACGCAGTTTTCCGAAATCCCTTCACCAGGGAAGACGAATGGAATATTCCAGAATTTGATACACGAACAGCTGCTAGCATGAGTTTCTTAGAAGTTCATACCTTAGGGGTTGCGAAGCAACTCAAATCGCTTGATGCGGGCAAGTCTTCAGGTCCAGATTGTATACCGATTAGGTTCCTTTCACATTACGCTGATACAATAGCTCCCTACTTAGCAATCATATACAACCGCTCGCTCACCGATAGATCTGTACCAACAGATTGGAAAATTGCGCAGGTCGCACCACTGTTAAAGAAGGGTAGTAGGAGTAATCCATCGAACTACAGACCTATATCATTGATGTCGGTTTGCAATAGGGTTTTGGATCATATACTGTATTCAAACATTATGAATCACCTCGAAGGGAACGATCTATTGATACGTAATCAGCATGGTTTCAGAAAACATCGTTCTTGAGCAACGCAGCTAGCTCTTTATTCGCACGAAGTAATGGACGCTATCGACAGGGGATCTCAAATTGATTCCGTATTTCTAGATTTCCGGAAAGCTTTTGACACCGTTCCTCACAAGCGACTTCTAATCAAGCTGCGGGTCTATGGGGTATCGTCTCAGTTGTGCGACTGGATTCTTGATTTTCTGTCAGGAAGGTCGCAGTTCGTAGTAATAGACGGCAAATCACCGAGTAAAATTGAAGTGATATCAGGTGTTCCCCAGGGAAGCGTCCTGGGACCTCTGCTGTTCCTGATCTATATAAATGACTTGGGTGACAATCTGAGCAGTTCTCTTAGGTTGTTCGCAGATGATGCTGTAATTTACCGTCTAGTAAGGTCATCCGAAGACCAGTATCAGTTGCAAAGCGATTTAGAAAAGATTGCTTGGTGTGGCAGGTGGCAATTGACGCTAAATAACGAAAAGTGTGAGGTGATCCACATGAGTTCCAAAAGAAATCCGTTGGAATTCGATTACTCGATAAATAGTACAATTCTCAAGACTGTTAATTCAACTAAGTACCTGGGTGTTAAAATTACGAACAACTTCAGTTGCAAAGACCACATAGATAATTTTGTGAGGAAGGCGAGCCAAAGGTTGCGTTTCATTGGCAGGACACGTAGAAGATGCAACAAGTCCACTAAAGAGACAGCTTACACTACACTCGTTCGTCCTCTGTTAGAATATTGCTGCGCGGTGTGGGATCTTTACCAGGTGAGATTGACGGAGGACATCGAAAGGGTGCAAAAAAGGGCAGCTCGTTTTGTATTATCACGTAATAGGGGGGAGAGTGTGGCAGATATGATACGCGAGTTGGGATGGAAGTCATTAAAGCAAAGACGTTTTTCGTCGCGGCGAGATCTGTTTACGAAATTTCAGTCACCAACTTTCTCTTCCGAATGCGAAAATATTTTGTTGAGCCCAGCCTACATAGGTAGGAATGATCATCAAAATAAAATAAGAGAAATCAGAGCTCGAACAGAAAGGTTTAGATCTTCGTTTTTCCCGCGCGCTGTTCGGGAGTGGAATGGTAGAGAGATAGTATGATTGTCAAGCACTTAAATGTGAATTGCATAGTAATCATGTAGATGTAGCTTCAACTAAAATTTCGCTTTAAAAGTCTGCTTATCCCGGTCGTACGGCCATAATCATGTCGGAAACTTTTCGCATGAATCACCTGAGTACAATTGATGGATCCGCCAATGCACTGCCCTTTTATACCTTCTATATGGGAAACTACCGCCATCTGTATACGTGCGTGTTGCTATCGGATGACTTTTATCGCCTCAGTGATAGTGAATATGACATTGTACTTCAGTCTCGTTTCAGTAATGCCGTCACAAACATTAGTCTGCAAAAGTTTCCACAGATAAAGACAATGAGTAAAAGTTTTCCGCTTTACAAGTCGTGGAAATTAATTAGAAAATGTCAATCTTTCGGGTACTACCCCGTTCCCGACACTAGGAATATTAACATTAAGTGTGTCTCCCGTGTTGGTGTAATGCAATTTACATGGTGGCGGTATACGAAACAATGAAACATTTACTTTGTTACTATATAGATCTCTGACATCCGTAAATGAGAAAAAAGAACTGCAAGAGAATAGTTAACTTCCACTTACAGCCTATACTTTTGACGGGGTGGACGTAGATATTTACTGGGCGCTCGAGCTCCCTTAATGACGTGAGTGAGTTTCTTTTCTCAGCTGCCGCAGTAATAAAGACTTAGACTTAACGACATTGCTGCAGAATGTGCTTACAGATACGTGTATGTCATTGAAATTCTTGTTGCTGACCAGCATTCCGCAGGGCTTTAAAAGTAGCAGCTCTCGGCCCGTTTACGGCGTCCCGGCTCCAGAGCGCATGCGTCTGATGTGGCGATTTCGGAAACCTTTCCGCGTCACCGCCCGCGAATAAACCCGCGCCTTCACATAGGCCGCTACGGCCGTGCAACCAACCGCTGGCCTTGTTCCGCGAGCGGCACCGCTTGCAGTCTCCAGAGTCAGCGACCGACCGAGGTTGCGCAGTCGCGACACTCCTGTCGCTTTCTGGCGGGCCAGCTTCGATCCCTGGTGAGGCCCTCACTCGTACCAAGGGGTAACAGCAGCTCCAGGGCACGAAGAATGACGACGGCCTGGACAGCGATGTGCTGAACCCTCCCATCCCTACTCCCTCCTCTCACCCTTCACCCCCCCTCACCCCCTCCCCCATACCACAACCGATGACGCCATAGGCAGAGGATGACACGGCAGCCGGTCGGTTCCGATGAGTCCACCAGTGTCTGTCGACTGAGTTTACGTTTACGTCACAGCAAAGGAATATTGTCTTAGTTTCGTGACAGACGGCCTTTCGATGTCGACTCCTTACACTGCCGTTATGACGCTAACCTCGAGACAGTTATAACGTATTTATACTCTACACTGTACGTAAGATTTTATTGTGACACATGTACCTAATGAAACTTCCTGGCAGATTAAAACTGTGTGCCAGACAGAGACTCGAACTCGGGACCTTTGCCTTTCGCGGGCAAGTGCTCTACCAACTGAGCTACCGAAGCACGACTCACGCCCGGTACCCACAGCTTTACTTCCGGTAGGAGACGAGGTACTGGCAGAAGTAAAGCTGTGAGTACCGGGCGTGAGTCGTGCTTCGGTAGCTCATATGGTAGAGCACTTGCCCGCGAAAGGCAAAGGTCCCGAGTTCGAGTCTCGGTCGGGCACACAGTTTTAATCTGCCAAGAAGTTTCATATCAGCGCACACTCCGCTGCAGAGTGAAAATCTCATTCTGGGAACATGTACCTAATGTTCCATTGTTTGTGGAAACAACGTATCGAATCCAAAGATCTACGCTTACCACTAGAATACAGATAGTTACGAACTGATTGCTGTCGCACGAGTGTTTGTTACTGCGTACAACAACCAAAACGTAAAAAACGATAATAAATTGAAGTTCACTATAGGTAGTCGTAATTTTTAATGGCGAAATTTGTTTCGAATTCAGATTGCAGCATAAGACTGTCGCCTGCTCCAAACGAACAAAAGTTAAATTTAGTAAATGGCCGTAATTACTTTGAAATCGTGTGACAAAGGGTGTGGAAGGTAGGAGACGAGGTACTGGCGGAATTGAAGGTTTGAGGATGGGTCGTGAGTCGTGCCTTAGCTCAGATGGTAGAGCACCTGCCCGCGGAAGACAGAGGTCCCGAGTTCAAGTCTGGCACACATTTTTAATCTGCCAGGAAGTTTCACAAAGCTTGACATAATGGACACGCGCTAGCTTACCTGTAGGATGGACGCGTCTACCATGAACACAAATAAGGTTAGTCTGGCATGTAATGATGTTAGTTGCCATAATCATCGCCAATAGTAATCAAAGACTAAGAACCCTTTATGGAAACTATACTGTGTTAAGTAGTTCACGATAACGCTGTGTGTCAGAAAATATACGTAAACGTGACAAAAACCGATCTACATCTACATCTATACTCCGCGAGCCACCTTACGGTGTGTGGCGGAGGGTACTTATTGTACCACTATCTGATCCCCCCTTCCCTGTTCCATTCACGAATTGTGCGTGGGAAGAACGACTGCTTGTAAGTCTCCGTATTTGCTCTAATTTCTCGGATCTTTTCGTTGTGATCATTACGCGAGATATATGTGGGCGGTAGTAATATGTTGCCCATCTCTTCCCGGAATGTGCTCTCTCGTAATTTCGATAATAAACCTCTCCGTATTGCGTAACGCCTTTCTTGAAGTGTCCGCCACTGGAGCTTGTTCAGCATCTCCGTAACGCTCTCGCGCTGACTAAATGTCCCCATGACGAATCGCGCTGCTTTTCGCTGGATCATGTCTATCTCTTCTATTAATCCAACCTGGTAAGGGTCCCATACTGATGAGCAATACTCAAGAATCGGACGAACAAGCGTTTTGTAAGCTACTTCTTTCGTCGATGAGTCACATTTTCTTAGAATTCTTCCTATGAATCTCAACCTGGCGCCTGCTTTTCCCACTATTTGTTTTATGTGATCATTCCACTTCAGATCGCTCCGGATAGTAACTCCTAAGTATTTTACGGTCGTTACCGCTTCCAATGATTTACCACCTATGGCATAATCGTACTGGAATGCATTTCTGCCCCTATGTATGCGCATTATATTACATTTATCTACGTTTAGGGAAAGCTGCCAGCTGTCGCACCATGCATTAATCCTCTGCAGGTCCTCCTGGAGTACGTACGAGTCTTCTGATGTTGCTACTTTCTTGTAGACAACCGTGTCATCTGCAAATAGCCTCACGGAGCTACCGATGTTGTCAACTAAGTCATTTATGTATATTGTAAACAATAAAGGTCCTATCACGCTTCCCTGCGGTACTCCCGAAATTACCTCTACATCTGCAGATTTTGAACCGTTAAGAATGACATGTTGTGTTCTTTCTTCTAGGAAATCCTGAATCCAATCACAAACCTGGTCCGATATTCCGTAAGCTCGTATTTTTTTCACTAAACGTAAGTGCGGAACCGTATCAAATGCCTTCCTGAAGTCCAGGAATACGGCATCAATCTGCTCGCCAGTGTCTACGGCACTGTGAATTTCTTGGGCAAATAGGGCGAGCTGAGTTTCACATGATTGTCGTTATTACTCTGTCACTGACTGCTTTTCAAATAGACAGTTAACTAGCTGACAATAATCATTCCGACAAACTAGCTGCACGGTGCTGCAGTCTTACCTCAAAGTTCTCCTCTTCAAAAATAAAACCTTACTCGAAATTTTCTTGTCCCCCTACCAATATCACATTTATCCTTGCTGCCCTTTTCAATAAATCTTTCTTCACCTAACAGATACGATCAAAAGTTAGCACAGCACTACTGAATACGTCCATCACGTATCACACTTCAACTAAGAATGTAAGAGACTGCTCAGAAGCAAAGACTGTGCCGCAAAAAGGTAGTCTTACAAATTTCCTTTTTCTGACGGACACACGTCCAGATCGTCCTCTCTCAAAACTCTGTCATCTGTCTCCCCACATCCACCACTGCTGGCGGCTCACCTCCAACTGCCCAACGCTACGCGCTGTTCACATCCAGCTGCCCAACACTACAATAGCGAATATTCCAAAAATGCCAACCAGCCACAGATCGCACACAGCGCAGTCAGTGATTTTCATACAGAGCGCTACGTGGCGTTACCAACGTAAAAACCTAAACAGTCTACTTACAGTTTTAACACATGGTGACGAGGCCTGCAAACCGAGATTTTATTGAATATAATAAAGAAGCGGCAGAAAATTCGCTTCAGTTACAAGATGCGAATATTTAAGAGTAACTGATCGGAGATAATCCTGTAAGGATGTGATTAGTGGAAAATGGCTGAAGAACTGACGAGAGAAATCTCGACCTCCTTGTACACATGGCTTAGAAACCAGTTACAAAGTAGTGATCGAACGTACGAATAATAAGCAGTATCAGGTCTTTGGTAGCTGTTAGGCACAGACAAAAAGAGAAACTGGTCAAGAGGGAACGACGAAACGTATGGGACACATTGAGGAAAGGGCATGTTTAGCAGTGAAATAGGCTGTTCATTGGAACACCGAAGGCTGAGGAAACGAGGCAGACTTCGTATTATGAGGAGGGCTCTAATGGAGTGACAAGAACACTCTTCGTGTAGGCCTGACGTTGCACTAGAAAATACGAGATTAACTGTTACTCTTCAGCTCACCCGCAAAAACAATATACATCTTACATACCTGACCCACCAGTACGTTAAACACACGATAATTGTAATCCTAGGCCGGCCGGGGTGGCCGAGCGGTTCTAGGCGCTTCGGTCTGGAACCGCGCCCGCTACGGTCGCAGGTTCGAATCCTGCCTCGCGCATGGATGTGTATGATGTCCTTAGGTTGGTTAGGTTTAAGTAGGTCTAGGGGACTGATAACCTCAGATGTTCAGTCCCATAGTGCTCAGAGCCAGTTGAACCATTTTTGTAATCCTACTTATCGTTTTTGTGACACAGATAAACCACAGATGTTCTTTCCTTAGTGATGTGCAGTGTAACACAGTTAAGATAAAATGCACACTGAAGAACGATTCACATTTATTTTAAAATCCCACACAGTTTGATATGGGTAAGTATGAATGGAGAGTACTTGAAAGGTTCGCGATCCGCAAGATTAATAAACACAGATCGTTGTTGATGATACCGCAGAGTGCCCAAAAGCTGTACTTGCGTTATATCAGACTTCACTAAGGTATTCCCACCAGAGAATGAATCACGGAATGGCGTGTAGCCAGAGACAAAATACTCAGCTGCTGCAAGCTCAGAGCCAGTGTTAGATATCTTCGTAACTGTCGAACGAGATGACGCAGTGGATCAGACAGTAAACTCCTATTCACTAGAAACACTACTGAAATTCTTATCGTGCCATTTTGATTAAAATTTTCTGTGTTTTCGTTACATACCTTGAGTTGAATAATTGCTTTCATGCCGTGCGTGATTAGCCGAGCGGTCTCGGGCGTTGTAGTCATGGACTGTGCGGCTGGTCCCGGCGGAGGTTCGAGTCCTCCCTCGGGCATGGGTGTGTGTATTTGTCCTTAGGATAATTTAGGTTAAGTAGTGTGTAAGCTTAGGGACTGATGACCTTAGCAGTTAAGTCCCCATAAGATTTCACACACATTTGAACAATTGCTTTCATGAATCTATTGCGGAGTTATTCCCTCAGCCAAAGCCGATCAAGGAAATATGACATGTGCAATAACTTTGGAATTGATAGAACATTACTATCTAGCCATTGTAGCTTTTACGATATTGTGATGCTTCTGGTGTTAAGAAGGACGATGCATGTATGTCCGAAGCAACATTTCATCGTTTGTCTTAACAACGCATGCACTGCAAAGTCGTAGCTATCCGCCGATACCAGACAGCGGTTTGCAATTAAAATTTCCTTCCTGTACGGGAATCTCACAGTGTGTACGGGACAGGTTGTGACGCAGGAACGACGATATATGGAAGTTTGTGTCTGGCCATGAGTTGAGCACGAATAGCCAAAGCGGTTAAGGTGGCTTCTCGCGTAAAGTCGGAAATCTGGGTTCGAGACCCTCTCTGGCACAAATTTTCATCGTAGTCATTCCCTCACACAGCTGATGGTCGTGCGTATTTTTACCTGCGAATAATTTCATGCAATTGTACTTTTTGTTTATATCTGACAATTTAGTTCACCCTCTGAGTATGGCCAAAATAGAGGAAAGAAATGTTTGATAGCCACTTTGTAAGTCCCTGCATCTCCTTTCCCCCTTTCTCTGTTTTTTTGTTTACTTTGCTTGTTTCACTCTTACCCCTCCCCTTCCTCTCCACCCCCTTCCACCGCACTTCTCCCAGCTTCGACCAGACACACACACGCACAAATGTCGTTCCTTACAAGGATCCGCAAGTAAACAAATTATAACTGACAAGAATTGTTCAAAATGACGTTTTTGAACACATTCTCCGTTCGCAACATCCTCTGCAGTAATAATCCACCTTTTATTTGGCCAGTTCCTATCCTCGGTACTCCGCTATTTGAGCAACGCATCTCTTGCATCGAATCTCACCTTGGCTGTCAAGCAGAGTGAAACTGTCTGCACCTCACATGCAGTACGAGGGAAACAATTTCTGCTCATTATTCTCTGTCAACTGACGAGGAGAGGCACGAAGTTCGACAAAAAAGGGACGGGACTTCTCGCATTACTAATGAACTATATCTCACGGCGTTTTAGTACGAATCGTTTTCCGATTTCGAACAACATTCTCACCCTGTGATAATTTGCATATTTGTATGAAAATTGATGAATTTGGTGAGAATGGACGATCACTTCAGTGAATTCGTGTTACTGATCTCCGCCAGAAGACCAACACAGTGAATTTCCTATGTAGCACCAAGAAAAACAGCTTACAGAAATAAATTGCGCAATGGAATGGCTGAATGAACACCTGTGTGTACTCAGTGGCGTCCTATTTTGAAGGCGACCACCAATAACCCAACACCCTGGCAAGTATGCACATTTGCTCTAGCAGTTTAGTTTGTGCCAGGACTCGTATACATTTTCCGGCGGAGCGCAAGAACATGTCTACTATTTCTATTAAGTTGTACAGTGTTGGTGAGCATGTCATAAGGTAAGGATGCAATTCAAGGTCAAAACAGTCGCATTCCAACACGTCACATACTTCCATAGCAGTAGGAACAGATTTGTGGAAATCGGAAGGTACGAGATCCAGGCCGCAGGGTGGATGAGGGAGGACAGTTCTGTGTTTCGTGAGCTGCTCTACGTGAGCCGTGAGGCCTTGCGTTGTTATGGAGAAGTTCGTTTGCATCTTTGTGGTGACGAACACAGCTGAAGTCGGTTCTTCAGTTTCGTGAGGGTAGCACAGTACGCTTCAGAGATGATGGAGGGAGGACATCAGGCGGAACTACCCTTCAGAGTCCCTGAAGATTGTCGTCATGACTTTATCTGTTGAGGGTGCGGCTCTGAACTTTTTCTTCGGAGGACAGGCTCCGTGGCGCCATTCCATGGATTGCCGTTTCGTTTACGAATCGAAGTGATGAATCGTAACTCATCGCCTGTGACGTGGTTCGACAAACAATTGTCGTGGTCAGCCTCGTAACGTGGAAGCAATTCCGCACAGATGGTGCCTCGTTGCTCTATTACGGTCTTCTGTTAGGTGATGAGGAACCCAGCGCGTACACTCGTTTGAGTACGACAACTGGTGAACGGGTGTGTCGGCATTACCAGCAGAGACGTCCAGTTGTGCAGCGAGGTGCTCGATTGTGGTCCTTCGATCATTTCGAATGAGTGTGTCCGCACGTTCCATCATTGCAGGAGTCACTGCTGTGTGGGGCCAGCCGGCATGCGGGAGATCTGACAGGTTTGCGCAGTCTTGTTGCGATGGTGACAGACGCCTCCCCCGCCAATTCGCCGTGCTTTTGTTAGCTGCCACGTCAACGTAGATATTCTGCAAGCGCCTACGAATATCTGCGATAGACTGGTTTTTCGCTAGAAGAAACTCGATCATAGCTCTCTGCTTGAAACTCACCTTCGTTAGAGACTCCATTGTGGAACGGTAGAGAGACAGCGTGAAGGTGGTTCATTGAACCCTCTGCCAGGCACTTTATTGTAACTAGCAGAGTAATCACGTAGACGAAGACGTATAGCGCCGCCACCTACGGGACTTCATGACACTACAGGGACTCAAGCGGGAATATTCGACGATGTCCCACAACAAATTCCGCATTTATTCAACCGAAATTGGGCAAAAAAAAAGTATTGCATTACATTACATTCTTCTTTGTATGATTGCAGAGGGCATTAGACTGTTCTGTAGGTCATTTGAGATTTCCTTTCATCCTGTAGTTGTTGTGGCTAGTGCTCCTCGGTACAAAAAGTGTGACTGAGAACCTCGACGATGTGTGTGAATTAATCATTGCGAATGTTGATTACTCTCAGCTGCTGGGACAGGGTGAGGAGTTTCCTCCTCTCTGCCCACCTAAGCTGGTACGCCGACAGCTGCGATGTCGCTGTCGATGGCACGCCAGCGAATTGTAAGCAGAGATTAAACGCCCGCAGAACGCAGGCTTTCGGAGCCCCCATGAACAGAGGCTTTTAAGGAGGGGACGCCAATAGCAGGGAGGACATTCGGTGGTCAGCCGCAGACGGCTCGCTGCGGGCCCTGGATTATCCGCAGCCACGCGCCGTGTCATCTGCTCTTGATGTGGAAGGAAAAATGATGAGCAAGAGCAGGACTCCCCGATAACCTCTTGTTGCCAAGGATAGAAATTCCTTTTACTTACCTTCGGCATGTCCAGCAGCAAATAATCACATACTGTATACTATGTGATGCCCTATCGCGTGCCGGAAAGAATGAAGCAAACACTACATGAAAAACAGTCCCCTTACCCTTATTTTCTGATCGCCCGTCTCACTTTGTTGTTAAAAATTCGATGACGGGTTCTCGTGAGCAAAATACACTACTGCGCCACGAAGATGACGTGCTACAGACGCGAAATTTAACCGACAGTAAGAAGATCTGTGATATGCAGATGATTGGCTTTTCAGAGCATTCACACAAGGTTGGCGCCGGTGGCAACACCTACAACGTGCTGACATTAGGAAAGTTTCCAACCGACTTGTCATACACAAACAGCAGTTGACCGGCGTGGCCTGGTGAAACGTTGTTGTGACGCCTCGTGTAAGGAGGAGAAATGCGTACCATCACGTTTCCGATTTTGGTTAAGGTCGGATTGTAGCCTATCGCGATTGCGGTTTATCGTATAGCGACATTGCTGCTCGCGTTGGTCGAGATCCAATGACTGTTAGCAGAATATGGAATCGGTGGGTTCAGGAGGGTAATACGGAACGCCGTGCTGGATCCCAACGGCCTCGTATCACTAGCAGTCGAGATGAGAGGCATCTTATCCGCATGGCTGTAACGGATAGTGCAGCCACGTCTGGATCCCTGAGTCAACAGATGGGGACGTTTGCAAGGCAACAACCATTTGCACGAACAATTCGACGACGTTTGAAGCAGCATGGACTATCAGCTCGGAGGCCATGGCTGCGTTTACCCTTAACGCTGCATCACAGACAGGGGCGCCTGCGATGGTGTACTCAACGACGAACCTGGGTGCACGAATGGCAAAACGTCTTTTTTTCGGATGAATCCAGGTTCTGTTTACAGCATCTGTTTGACTCATTGCCCAGGCGTATCAAGGCCGTTATTACGGCCAGAGGTGGTTGTTCTGGGTACTGATTTCTCAGGATCTATGCACCCAAACTGCGTGAAAATGTAATCACATGTCAGTTCTAGTATAATATATTTGTCCAATGAATGCCCGTTTATCATCTGCATTTCGTCTTGATGTAGCAATTTCAATGGCCAGTAGTGTATACACTCTAAGAAAAAAAGAATAAAAAGGAACGACCCGCCATGTAGGAGTTATCCGAGTGGGACAATCCGAAATAGCCTGAGTGATGAATAGAGAGAACGTCACATACTGAGCAAGTCAGTAACTCATTTGCCCACCTATAGCCCTTGTGGAACGAGTTCTTCGGCTTGGTCTTGATCGATAGAGTTGCTGGATGTCCTCGGGATGTTGTGTCAAATTCTGTACAGTTGCCGTGTTGATCGTCAAAATCCCGAGCTTGGAGAGCCCAGCTCGTGATGCTCCATACGTTCTCAACTTTGAAGAGGTTCGCTACCATACTGGCCAACATAGAGTTTGGCTACCAAGTAGAGAAACAGTAGAAACTCTCACACTGTGTGGGCGGGCATTATAGTGCTGATATTGCCCTCCTTGACAAGCCATCGCGGACTTACATTTCAACAAGATAATGCCTGCTGACACATGGCGAGAGTTTCTATTGCTTGTGTTCGTGCATGCCAAACCCTACCTTGACCAGCAAGGTTGCTGAATCTTTCCCCAATTGAGAACATATGGAACATTATCGACAGGGTTCTCCAGCCAGCTCGGGATTTAGACGATCTAACGCGCCAGTTGGACAGAATTTGGCACGATATCCGTCAGGAGGACATCCAACACGGTATCAATCAATCCCAAGCCGAATAACTTCTTGCGCAAGGGCTATAGGCTGACGAAGGCTTTATTAATAGCTCAACCTGTGAAGCTCTTCCTCTTGTATAAATAATCAAAGTTAAACATGGAATTAACCGAGCGAGGTGGCTGAGTGGTTAGCGCATTGGACTCGCATTCTGGAGGGCGATGGTTCAAATCCACGTCCGGCCATCCCGATTTAGGTTTTCCGTGATTCCTCTAAATTGCTTCAAGCAAATACCGGGATGGTGTCCCTGAAAGGGCACGGCTGACTTCCTTCTCCATCCTTCCCTAATATGACTTGTTCTCCGTCTCTAATGATCTCGTTGTCGACGGAACGTTAAACATTAATCTCCTCCTCTTCCGCCTCGAAAAATCGCACGAAATCACAAGGAATAAATGAACAGACATCAGCTTTTCATTCCATCGACGTGAAGGTCATTGCACAACGAGTGTTAGCACAGATAGAATGACAATGGGAAATGGGAACTACCCATGCCTTTAGCTTGTTCAAATGGTTTAAACGGCTCTGAGCACTATGGGACTTCACTTCTGAGGTCATCAGTCCCCTAGAACTTAGAACTACTTAAACCTAACTAACCTAAGGACATCACACATATCCATTCCCGAGGCAGGATTCGAACCTGCGACCGTAGCGGTCGCACGGTTCCAGACTGTAGCGCCTAGAACCGCTCGGTCACTCCGGCCGGCTTGAGCTTGTACGTTTAATATAGCGTGTTGAATAATATGAACTATAAGTCTGCTGAACTGAACTAGTTTCCCGTCTGCAGCTTCGTTTGTGAATCGGTGTGTAATCTTCAATAATACAAGTGGTGTAATTACGAAAATACTATCTGATAAAATGAGTCACCAAATTAATTACAAAACCAAAGGCAATAAACCAAAGAATCGCTCCTGTGAATCTCTGTATTATGTAGTGCAGGGAACATGCTTCAATGCGTGAGGTAGAAGTATATGACTTGCAATTCTAGCACACAAAACTGACAGAATACAAAATCTACATAAAATTGCAAATCGAATTTCGAAAGAAAATTTTTTTTGTGAAAATGCCCATTAATTTTACGAATCCATAGCGACTAAAAAAAATTCCAAACACTAAATGATGCACACGTAAATGTAGCTCTGCACTGTTAAGAATAAGAGTGTCTGCACGGCTATTAGGCGCAAGGCACACAGGTGAAGAGATACCTTAACGTTGCAGCTCGAATAATATCTGCACAGAACTTTATCCGAACCGAACTTAGTGATATTTTTGGAATGCAGAGCTTAACTGAAGGATCTAACTATGTTCCGAATGTAATGTGGAACTGGCCCTGACAAACTGTGTGGAAAAGGAAACTCGATACTGCTCGAAAGTGACGAACATAAAAAAAAATACAGCACAACAGCAACAGCAAACCAGCTAATGCCAAGCACATTAAGCTTTAGTTTGAACCACTGTGTTCCGCGAAGTGCAATTATGAGTGGCGACACACAATTAAAAATCATCATTTTCGTGAGGGGACGGAGGAGTTAATGTAACTGAGTTATGTAAAAGAGACTACCATTCAAAAACTATACTAAGCCTCTGACATCTTAACAGTTGTCAACTTTTCAAAAATCTTTTATGCAAAAATATATTACTTTGTAACTAGATTAGTTACTGAAATGCTAAAGGAGTGGTGTATCTGGAACTGACAATGCAAGTTACGTGAGCAAATAACTTCGTTTAATGACTTATGAATAATGAAACCAATAAAGAAAAATTCCACTAAAACTTTCCCTGTTATGAACACCTCATAAGTTACATGTAAGCAATGCAGCAACAACATTGCCTGAATATCTTCACAGATCTCAAATCGGTCTTTACCAAATCATATGCCCAAAATCCAGTATCCTCTGCATTTGTATCTATGCGCTCTGTTAGAAATTTCTAGACCGCTCAGTAGTGCGACCAACATCAGACTCAATTACTTCTCACAGAATGCAACAGCAACGGCAATGCTGCTGGCAACCAGAGATCACAGTGTTTGCCCTCAGAACGTTTGTCGCGTATCAAATCGGCTACTGAAGAGTATTGTTTGAAAAATGTCCAGTGTACAAGTAAGTATAAAACGTAGAATTAAAATAAAACATCACATTCCTTGAATACCAAAAATAAACTAGAAACCTTAAAACTTAAATAAATAAGAGAAAGCACAGGAAAGCTAAACAAGATACACTGATTGAGATTTTAACGCTGCTCCATCCTGGTACGGCTCCACTGGCTTTATCATTCAATTTTTTTGCTAGTTCTAATTACTATTATAATTGATATTTTATTATTCTCGTTGGCCTTTATTAAGATATTTTGTAGATCTGCCTACATACTCGAAAAGGCACCATAGGGTGCATTGTGGAGGATAATTTGTACCACTTCTAGCCATTCACTTTCCTGTTCAACTGGAAAATGGAACAAGGAAAAAAGGATAATGAGTACTGTTTGGAACGAGCCCTGATTTCTCTTACCTGGTCTTCGAGGTCGCTACGCGAGATGTACATTGGAGGTAGCAGAGCGTTCTGTAGTCTGTTGCAAATGCCGGTTCTCGTGATTATAACGTCTTTTTCCATCCAAGGATTTCTAAGCATTTCCGTTACACTCGCATGTTGCTCGAATCTACCGATAACAAATTTTGGATCTAACTTGGTGGAGATCCCAAACACTCGAGTAGTACTCAAGAATGGGTAATCTGGGTGTTGTGTAAGCGGTTCCCTTCATAGATAAGCTACAATTTTGTAGAATTTTATCAAAACTAGACACGATTGTCTTATTGGGATTGCTACGATCGTTCTTTGAATAAAAATATGTCATTTCAGTCTTTTATCTCTACTTTTTATTTTCAATGACCGATTTCAGGCTGCCTATCTTCAGATCATATATTGCAGTTACAGAGTAACTTGTCAGTACAGAACTATGATCTGAAGATGAACAGCTAGCCTGTAACCGGTCATTGAAAATAAAAAATATCGATCAAAGACTGAAATGCCATGTTTTTATTGTAGAATTTTTCCAATAATCCTAAGTCGACCATTCGACTCACCTACAACCGACCCTGCGTGCTCGTTCCATTTCTTGCGCATTGCAGTGTTACGTCTAGATATTTAATCGACACTACTGTGTAGAGTAACACGCCACTAGCTCTGTAATCGAATATTACAGTATTTTCTTCCATAGTCATCTGAATTAAGACACATTTTCTACAAGTGGCTTCCCCCCTTTGTATGGAAAGAGTAAGATATACCCTTGTTATGTGTGGCAGTACTGATACCCTAGTGCTTCTTGGTGAACAAATGAAGGTACCCTAATTTTGGTTGCTATTTTCTTATTTAATAGTATTCTGTACGCAGTAATCTTCCTAAAAGAGAATTCTAATTGTTCAAAAGTAAGCACTAAGCACAGAATGCGATTCTACTCTCATCTTGTACGCTTCTGAAGTATCTAGCCATGCTGATTGTATAGGGATTGAAGGAAAATATCGAGACACACCAAGAAATGCATGCTTGAACGTAAATACAACCGTTAGCTAAGCCCGAAAGTGGCGTTTTTGCATTTGACATTGACAGTTCCCTCAAATACGTTGCAAGCGTCAGCCGTCGTCATAACAGTGCTATATGTAGTTGTGTGCGCGTTATGGCGGAGTTAAGTGAGTTCGAACTAAGGCAAACTGTTGAGGCTTGCATGGTGGGTGTTTCCATAACCAAGATACCCGAAATATTTGGTGTCGCAAGAACAACCGTATCGTTTCGTATTCGGCACCTGAAGCTGACTGCCGAAGATTGTACTGCCGTCAACATACACAACGGACCACGAAAATAAGATATGAGAAATTAGGGCTCATATGAAGTCATACAGACAATCGTTTTTCCCTAGCTCTATTTGCGAGTGGTACAGGAAAGAAAATGACGAGGAGCGGCACAGGATATTTCCGCCACGCACCATAAGGTGGGTTGCGGAGTATTTATGTAGATGTAGAAGATTTATACCGCGTACAGGAAAGCTGAGAAACATCATCCGCTAAGTCACAATATGGACGAAGGTGTGTGTTGCGTCATGGTGACGTAAGGTCATTGAAAAGGATTGCGAGGAGAATAAGACGGCGACAGCTGTAAAAGTCACTGCAGGACTGAATGTTGCACTCGCGAATGCTGTCAGCACCAAAACAAAACGAGGGCAGCTCCATCATCAGGGAATTTTAGGGCGGGTTGGAATTCCAAAGTCACGCATAAAACCTGGACTATGGAGCTGTTGAAGAAATTCATTTGGTGGTTAGTCTTTCTTCACACTGTTCCCAAATTCTGGCAGAATTTACGTTCCAAGAGTAAAACATGACTGGCTTCGCTGATGATTTGGGCAGCAATATCGTGGTATTCCATGGCTCCATGGCTGCTCTGCAAGATCGCATTACTGCCAAGCACTATGTGACCATAAGACTGATCATGTCCATCACATGGTACAGTGTATGTTCCCGAATGTCAATGCTTCGCTCACACAGGACACATCGTAGATGTCTGGTTTTGTGAGCACGAGGATCAAGTGTGCATCTTCCGTGGCCAACACAATCACAGAATCTCACTATTAAGCCTTTGTTGTCTACTGTATACAGCAGGGTACATGATCGCTATCCACCTCCATCACTGTTGCTTGAACTCGCCACTGTATTCGAGGAAGAGTGTCACAAGATTCCCCTGAATGTTATACAGTACCTATATTACCCTTTCCGAGAAGACTGGAAACTATTTTGAATGCCAGCAGGTTTCGCACACCTCATTAGGTACGGGAATATGTAGTGTGTTCAGTGTTTATATACCGGGTGTTCAAAAAGTCAGTATAAATTTGAAAACTGAATAAATCACCGGATAATGTAGATAGAGAGGTACAAATTGACACACATGCTTGGAATGACATGGGGTTTTATTAGAACCAAACAAATACAAAAGTTCACCAAATGTCCGACAGATGGCGTTTAATGAGATCAGAATAGCAATAATTAGCATAACAAAGTAAGACAAAGCAAAGATGATGATCTTTCCAGGAAATGCTCGATATTTCCACGATCATTCCTCAACAATAGCTGTAGTCGAGGAATAATGTTGTGAACAGCACTGTAAAGCATGTCCGGAGTTACGGTGACGCATTGGCGTCGGATGTTGTCTTTCAGCATCCGTAGAGATGTCGGTCGATCACGATACACTTGCGACTTCAGGTAACCCCAAAGCCAATAATCGCGCCGACTGAGGTCTGGGGACCTGGGAGGCTAAGCATGACAGAAGTGGCGGCTGAGCACACGATCATCACCAAAAGACGCTCGCAAGAGATCTTTCACGCGTCTAGCAATATGAGGTGGAGCGCCATCCTGCATAAACATCGTACGTTCCAGCAGGTGTTAATCAGCCAGGCTGGGGATGATGCGATTCTGTAACATATCGGCGTACCTCTCACCCGTCACGGTAGCAGTTACAAAACCAGAATCACGCATTTCCTCGAAGAAAAAAGGCCCTATAACGGTAGATGTGGTAAATCCAACCCATACCGTGAGTTTCTCGTCGTACAATGGAGTTTCCACGACATTTCTAGGATTTTCGGTAGCCCAAATTCTGCAGTTGTGGGTGTTGACAGACCCTCGGAGCGTGAAATGAGCTTCGTCGGTCCACAACACGTTACTCAGCCAATTGTCATCTTCCGCCACCTTTTGAAACGCCCACACCGCAAATGCCCCCCGCTTCACTAAATCGCCAGATAACAGTTCATGATGCCGATGGATTTTGTACGGATAGCATCGGAGGGTACGCCTCAGTGCCAACCAAACAGTAGTGTATGGAATGCCGGTGCGACGTGCGACTGCACGAGCGCTGACTTCCCCGTGCATAGACGAACCCGCTTCAGTCTCCATTTCTTCCTGAACTGTCTCAGCAGCATTACGCCTTGTGCTCGGTCGGCTACTACGGGGTCTATCGCCTAAACAACCCGTGGCTTCGAACTTCGAAATCTTTCTCGCCACAGCTGCATTTGTCAACGGACCTTTACCCGTTCGAATCCCCTTCCTATGGCGATAGGATAGTAACGCTGAACTAGGACATTCCCCATTCTGATAATACAGCTTCACTGAAAGCGCCTTTTCAGGTAACGTCAACATGCTGCGACTGCTAGCGCATCTGATTCTCTCTCTGATTACAGCTCCTTTTATACATGATTGTCATGTGCAGTCACTGACGTTTTGCTGTCCAGCGCCATCTGTCGGACATTTTGTGAACTTTTTTTGTGGTATAATAAAACCCCATGTCATTCCAAGCATGTGTGTCAATATTTACCTCCCTATCTACATTATTCCTTGATTTATTAAGTTTTCAAATGTATAATGACTTTTTGATCACCCGGTACATTTGTCCAACCCCTGAAAGTACCCTCCGCAGCCGGGGAATACCCTTGTTGTATGTGGCACTGATGCCGTGGTGCTTCTTGGTGTAACATGCGTCCCACGAATGCGGAGGAACAACGAAATTAAGATACTCCACCGGTGCTTCATTTCTATTAATCCCAAGTCACGTCGTGATTAATGTCATGTGTTGAGACGGGTTGGCTGTGACCGGATGTTGAGATAACGTGACAATGTCGTAAAGCTGAGCGTTAGAATTGGAATCTTTTCAGGTACAGAGGCGAGTGCGGCGTTTTTACAGTTATCTCCTCCCCCAGGACAGCCATAAAGGGGGTTGGCGTGCCACCGACGCAACAACACTCGGCGAAACAGCAATTATTGCCGCCTCGTGCGGGCGCCGTCCCGTAATTCTTGGATTGCGCACAAAGCGGTGGTATCTGTACTGCCATAAACGTGCCAGCCCCGGGACACAAAAGAGCCAACGTGTGCTCGAATACGGAGTACAATAGTGTCTCCTCGCTGTGCTGCTGCTGTTTTACATCCAACTTTAATTAGACATTCCTCGTGACTCCCAAAGCACACAAGTGTGACGCTCCACGATTCCGTAATTAAACATAACGCACCCCAGCTACGAATGAAACGACGAACTTCATTGACACAGTTGCTGTATTTCATTAACGCACCGACTGTACCCTATAAACGCAAACCTAGGGCAGATCTTGACAGTTCTTTATAAGTATAGTAATTGGTTAATTATTAATTACATCATTTTAATGTTCTTTTAATAATGTCAACTACGTTTCAGTGCTATAAAACCCGCAATGACGACTAAAAGTGCTGTGTCTCTGACATCCGACAGCGACGTTCATGACGTGCGATGTCCGCTATCAACGATTCCTGCAGCAGCTGGTGGGCCAGTACACCGCAAGACACTCGAATCGTGTTGCACTCGCGTTTTTTCCTCGCTTACGCCATACTTTCCTGATTTTTCTGTTTACTGGATTTCAGCTGGACTAAGTTTGAGATTGCTGTTCTTCAGATTAGTGACGCTTTGGCTTGACACTAGACTATCTGAATTATCTCGCGATGCTTTCTTCCAATTTACGACGACCTGAAAGGTGACAGCAGTTGTGAACTATCAAGTGATTACAATGCATCCATGTCGTTCAAATGGTTCAAATGGCTCTGAGCACTATGCGACTTAACATCTGAGGTCCCCTAGAACTTAGAACTACTTAAACCTAACTAACCTAAAGACATCACACACATCCATGCCCTAGGCAGGATTCGAACCTGCGATCATAGCGGTCGCTTGGTTCCAGACTGAAGCACCTAGAACCGCTCGGTCACAACGGCCGGCTTCATCCATGTCGTCTTTGCAATAGTGTGTGTGGCATCGCGGCAGGTGCAATAAAAGACTATTTAATTACCCCTTTTATTCCAGTGTGTAAGGCGTGTTTATCGAAATAAAACGGTCAATTATTTTGTCAGTGTGGGACATACGAGCAAGAAGGGTACTTCAGATATTTTATGCGTAGAAGTGAAAGAATGTTACGCAAGGTAAAAACTGAACTGACTTGTAATGCTGGTTCCTTTTTGGATAAATTCATTTTCGCTAATATTTTTCCAATGATTAAATTTCACTCCTGAAATGACATACTGACAGTTACGAAAAAAATTCATCTACAGCCACAATAATTTCTAACTTGAACGTAAATGATATTAAAACTAAAGTTTATTTAGATGTGGAAATAGGAGGAAACCAGATAGTGGCAAATATGACAGACTGAATGTTTCAAGGATTCCTATATCAAATCCCTCAGTTCTCTCATCACCAAAACAGCTTGTAAGCAAATGGTTAGTCGTCTTTAAAGTTTTTGTAATCCGTAAATCTTCTCATGTATTTTTTTCATCATTTTCTCCAGATGCTTTGAGAAGTGTGACAATGATGTACGCCAAGGCAGTGAATTAAAACATGTACCAGCGCCGGGATCTGAACCTGCGACTCCTTATTAGGCGGATGCGCCATCTGTTACGCCGCACTGGCACTACAGATATCACAGCTGCACGGACTAACCTAATACGTCTACCTCACAAATACAAATTCCAACTTGTGCCTCAGCCCATTGCCATTCACCTTCTAAACTCCCGTCAGTAGTATCAAGGTTCTCCAATACTGGAATAGAACCTTAGCAGTCACCGAATTGGGGTAAATCCTGCCTGTATCTCAAGCGCAGATGGTATATTAATCACGTATGCAGTAGTTGGTACTTCTGAGATATGGATAAAAGTGAGACTCAGTGTGCCTCAGGAGTACCAAGAATTGAAAGGTGTTTGCTAGGAATTATTTGTTTTTCTGATATAGTAGTTACTACAAAATTTTATTTGAATTAGTAACACAACATTGCAAAACTGTAGGATCACCAGGAATAACTTCACCCTCTGAAAAATATCGAATGCGATGACAAATGGCTAAGACGCTGGACTCCCACTCGGAAGAATAGCATTTCAAATTCCCTTACATCAAT